>NC_091821.1:59825689-60005689 GCF_038994185.2 Dermacentor albipictus | reverse complement strand
ACGTGGTTTTCCAGAGCTCTGCGGTGGTGACGACAACATAAGTTTTTTGTGCATGCTTTGAAGCTTGCCTCTGTTTTAGACTTTCTGGGCGTTTTTAGATGTTAAATAGTAGGTCGAAAGTGACAAGGCTATCAGTTATTAGATTTTTTTGTCTTTTTCTTGTGTGCGTATGTGTATCGGGTCTATTTGGTGTTGTATAAAAATCGAAGCGTCCTTTCGTGCCACGTGTTTCAAGAAGTGCAACCATGAGGGACGCTAAGTCTTTTTAATCTTTATAGAGCACGTTGAAAGTCCAAAGGCTAAGAGCTATTAGTGTTTGTAGTGCGTGTGTATTTGTATCGGGAATGTTGCTTCTGTAGGACAGTCAGAGCGTGGCCACGTGTTTGAACGCGTTTGGACCATGTGTCATGACTTAAGTCTGTTGGACCTTTATTGCTTTTAAAATATTGGAGATAAATATTTTGTGGCACTTTAAGGAGTTATTTTCTTTGCGTATTGGTCTTTGCTTGTAGGTACATGCAAAGGTTAAGTGCTAGCATTAGAGGAAGCTAAGTGCAACCTATGGGGTCCCTCAACGTAGACGAGGGGAAGGATGAGAATGGAGAGGAAATTAGGTCGATCGACAGACATTGTGATGCCGATGCTAGACTCAAGAATGCGGGATGTCCAGAGTTAGCGTGTGAAACGGGTCGGAGAGCTCAGAAATGAGCTCAACGTGGAGCGAGATGCACGGAAGGCAGTAGAAGACTTCGAGCAGCTGAGGAAAAACTAAACAGGGCCGCCATCGCGAATGAAAATGGTAGTGACGATGGAAGGCTGCTTCCTGGCGTGACAGGACCTGAAGTGCCGACAAAGCACGTGGAATGCGTGGAACGTGTGGTTTGGGCAGCTGGAAGGAGGTTCGCTCACCATGAAGCTACCACAAAACGAAAACAGGAACGAAATGGTCAATTCCCCATGTCAAATCCTAATTACACTGAAACGCATGACGAAAAGAAGCAGGAAGAGGCCTCGTCAGTGGGAGAGAGTGAAAGATGATAATCGCCGGTTACTCAAATATGACTAGGTGCTCTGAAGCGATTGTGGAGAGGGTGAAAGGAGACAAAAGAGTTGCTGTATACTCCTGGGCAGACATTGCGCTATCTCATGGAGCGAGCTAGAGAAAAGCTCCCGGAAAAGGCACAGGCACGCCACCTTGTAGTAGTAGCGGGCGGCCTAAGTGACGTGCTAAACATGAAAGGGGAAAGTCCAGCGTTTGGCGAAGGGTGTAGACGACTTGCGCGAGATGTCCCCTCGGGTGTAGATTGTTATGTGCACGGTGAAGGAAGTATGCCTGTACGTGACACTAACGTACAAAGAGCGGTTGTGGCCGCTAATGAGGCTATATGGGGAGTTAGCCGAGAGAACGGTTTCGATGTTGTGGAAGTAAACAGGGAAATGAGGACGTATGGTGATTTTCAACGAGATAGAATCCACTTAAATCACAGGAGGCTTGAACGAGAAATGGACTGGCGACTTCCTGCTCGCGCAATTGCTTTCTTTTGAGGTGGGGGTGGGGGGGGGGGGAGGCACGGGTGTTGGCTAGGGTAAGTAGTAATGAAGAAGAATAAAAAACAGATGTGTACGTGGTTACAGGAACGCACCTTAAAGACTTACAAGAGCCACCGATGATTGATAATTATGTTTGGGAAGGGTGTTACAGAACTAAATCGGAAAGAAAGGGAGGGGGAGTCGGAATACTCATATATCAGGGAGCGAAATGGGAAAGAAAAAATTAAGAGCGTCAAGAGCATCTTTCGTTATCAGGCACAGCGACACAGCGAGTGGAAAGAAAACTTGGCTCGGCGTAACGCACTTATGAATGGGAAAACGTAGCAAAGAGAAGAATCAAGAGTAACGTAACCTCATCATCATGAGCACGGGGCCTAAATGTGATGGCCAGATAACATCGGTCGTCGGAAAGAAGCACTCGACCATTGATTACTGTCTGATGACAGAAGGAACTTATGGTAAGTTGAGAGAAATTATCATTGACGAGAGGGGAATAGCAACATAGGGAGTCACCATAAACGCATCATTTTGAAAATGGCATATGGAGTTGCGAAAGAGAGCCAGGAGCGAAGAATAGTCAGCCCAAATTTGAACGCTTAACGAATAACAAATATAGTCACAAGAGGCGACAAGGAACTTTGCAAATGTCCAAGCAAATAGTGGGAATATAGTGAGCTTCTAAGCTTAATAACGAGATAAATAAAGAAAGAGAAGTAACATGTTTTTTGGAAGAGAAAAAGGAAACCGAAAATCTGGTATAACTGGGAGATCCGGGAAGCGATGGACAAACGGCAGTAAGTATCACTAGCTCATAAAAACAACGCAGTTTCCGCAAGATTAACCAAACAAAAAATGGGAAATATACCGGGAGAAAAAAAAAACAACTATGGTTCAAATACTGGTTCAAGCGAAGATTAAAGGTGCAAGTGAACATGGTTGTCAGAAGTACGTGAGAAAATGAAGGCTGCACCCTAATATTTCGGAACCACATTAACTCATTAGGCAGGAAGTCTGGGACAGTACAGCAATATATCCTAGACGAAGATGAAAACTAACTAGAAGGGGACACGGCACTAAATTACTTCCGAAAAGTAAGAGCCGAATCATTTCAAGGCAATTTCAAGGAGAAAAGAGCATGAACGAGAACAGATGGAAAACTAGCTGGTGCTGAGAAATTTCCACTGGAAGAAAGCTGAAGAGAAAATTACTTGGCGCACAGCCACAGGGTGAGACGAAATTCACGTTAGGCTGATTAATGAACTAGGACCAAAAAGTAAGGAAGCTCCGTTGAAAGCAGTAGAAGAAAGCTTACAAGATAGGCGAATACCAGACAGTGGTCGATAAAGAAGAATGAATTTAATTTATGAAGGTCAAGGGGAAAAAGAGAGTATGCAGTGGGCGAGCAACAGCAGCGTGGGCACCATGTTGATCCGACATCTGTTCATCACGCAGTTCGCCGGCTACCTTGCCGCCTACATGTTCGAGAATGCTGCTGCGCATGTCCCTGACGTCGCGCTACACATGGCGTTATCGTCGTTCCCTCGCCCTGTCATGGATGTGCCGAGCAGTCAACGCGGGATCGAACCTGTCTTCCTTGCGGATAACCGACAGCTTGCACCTCGCTTCATCGGCCTGTATTCCGCATGCTCCGCTGGACAAGATTAACGTCACATTTCTCCGCAGAATCACCGACAGAGTAAGTTGCACGACGACATTGTTTACGGCTATAAAAACATCCCCGGCAGTTCCCTTCTTCAGTAAGCGAGGCAACGACGGCGTGGCCTCCATGTTGATCCGCTGTCTGTTCATTACGCTATGTTACCTTGCCAATTCTCGGTGCATCCGTTCTGATGACCGATATATGCTGCTGTTATCTGGCCCACGTGACTGCAACCATAGTTTTGTCTATATTTCTTTGCATTCTGCTCTGGTAAATGCCGCCCGCAGGCTTTTATTGAGCGGCGATGTGGAAGTGCGACCGCTCGTTCTCAGCGCGATCCTGCCTCCCAAACCCGGTTGACAGATGTTGATAAACAACCCGAAGTAGGGGAAATACTCTCCGAACTTCTAAACGGCCAAAAGAAACTGGCTCTGGGTATTGCTGAAATGAAAATGTTGCAATCATTGATCAACACGACATTTGAGACTTTGGAAGCTCGGGTATCTTCTCTAGAGTCACCCTCAACGTCTAGTGGTGCGCAGGATTCCAATGACAACCTACACACTCAAATCCAGCAATTAAAAAACGCTATATCAATTCTCTCGAAGAAACGACAATATAGAAAACAGGTCCCGCAGAAACAACATTATTATACATGATCTCAGTGAGGGCGACAACGAGAATTATAAGGAACTTTCTTCCAACATTGCTAAGTGGTTCCAGGACACTCTTAAGGTCGCATGTCCGCGTATTGAGAGGTGTCATAGACACGGCAACAACTTCTGAAGCCGGTCATGTCCCGTTAATATGAAGCTCCTTGATTTTCAGGACAAGTTGTTGGGGCTGAGGAATCTGAAAACACTAGCTTTCGTGTTTCAGAAGACTTCTCGCCACAGGTTCGCAATATTCGCAAGAAGCTCTGGAAAGCATGTTGCTCTTACAGGGATATGGCTCACCTGTCCAACTTGAATTCGATCATGTATTTATTGACAGGGCACGATACGATTGGTAAAGCACATCCAATACTCTCGTCAGGTCACCTGCTGGCTCAAGTAAACCCGCCGAAACACTTGCTAGGACCAAATCCCCTGCCTTCATGGTACTGACAATAAACTTTCCATTTTAAACGTTAAAGGGACACTAAAGGTTAATATTAGGTCAACGTGGACTGTTGGACAACCATCCCAGAAACCTCGAAAAGCTTCTTTCATGCGAAGGAAAGACTTAATTATTTTAAGAGAAAATGCGTTCTGAAGCCTCCGCCTACCTCTAGCGCAGTTCAAATCGCCCCTCCTCCGATCGAGGAGTGGTGACGTCATGGTCTCATAGTGACGTTGCGCCGTCGGTGAGTAAAACGGTGCCCGTAGATGGCGCTACGGCTTTTCTGCGCAAAACGCACACGCGCGACCGGAAACAGAGCCAAGACAGAGCCGACAGCAGCGCTAAAGCGGAACTATGGTGGCTAGCGGAAGGAAAAGCGCACGACGATAAGTTATTTTATGACGCCAACTTTGACGATTGTTGCAATGGACGACCCTAACAACGACACATTGGCTCGCGATGCTGGACTCGACTTCAGCAATTTAAGCACTGATGAACGTGACCTGCTGCTGAGGACTCGCGCTGCCGGCGTCGTTGCGTACTACTAGGACGGCAACTGTATGTCATGGCTGTAAATATTCTTAGCTTTGTAGCTTTTCCTTCGTGAAAGCCAAATGCCACACTCACCGCCCCTTCTTCGACCTGTAGTTGTTCTTGCGCTTCGGAGAATGCAGGCAAGACCGACGGAACAGCGCTACGGGAAAGCATTGCTTTGAAAGGCACTCCACACGACTTCAGTAAGTCGGCGTTGAACTCGTAATCCTCTGGACGAAAGTGCAGCGAACACACTATGCGATTTTTCGGCTCTTTGCCATCGCGCTGTGGCAGAGGTACGGCACTTAACCACTTTGAACGGAGAGGTTCGCTCGTTGGCACACAGTGATAAGTAACGTTGGATTCGCCGCTACAACTGCCCTTGACCAAGTTCCGCGGACCGTTCGCGCATCCCACGACATCACATGGACGTGGCATTCTCGCTGCTTGTTCCAAGTGCAAGTTTCGCGAGCCAGCAGAACCAGCGTAGCACGACGCGATAACGAAACAACTGAAACTCCAGAGCGCGCGTGAAGCAGAGTCGAGCGCACAGAGTCGAGTGAAAACGAAACCTTTCGACCACCTATACTACTGAAGGGTAGCTTCAAAATGTTATTTTTTCTTGGAATCGAACAGAAGTAGAGAAGTAGCATTTTCTTTCGTCTTATAACCTAATGAAATTATATTTTTAATACGAGTATTTGAGTACTAGTGACATAAATTATGATGAGGAGTGCCTTCGTCATCGGGCTAGTACCGGAATGTCGCTGGAGGGTCTCAAATCGTGTCATGCATTTACCTCAATTTCTCGGTTACTAAAGCTCTGTTCGCGATTATATTGACGCCTTAGACGTTCTAGAGCATTGCTTTATCACTTTAACTTGACTTTATGACAGCATTTAGTGTCCCTTTAATGCAAGAAGCCTTGTCACCAATTTCTCAAATTTTCTTTCCTTGGTCTCGTATTACTCGTCACATGTTATCGGTGTTACGGAGACCTGGCTACATGATGGTGTGCATTATTATTATTATTATTATTATTATTATTATTTGTTTTGAACACATATACACAGTTAACAGGAAAGGGAAAGCGAGGAGCAGGCTTGCAACTGCCACCGGAAGGGGCACAACGCCTGCTGATTCTGAGGTAACTGGGAACGCCATGATTCCGAGGTAACTCCCCCTGGTTTCAAAGTGGTTCGGCGTGACAGAGAATACGAGAGAGGAGGTGGTGCTGCTCTGTTCTTCGATCTCACCTCCACTTTTCTGTACTCCCTGCCCCGCCTGATACTGAGTCTATGTGGTGCAACGTCGTACTTGAAAATATGTCTTGTTATAGGGTCGTTTACTGGCCGCCTGGTTCTAATATTGAGTATTTACACAATCTAAGTGAATGTTTGCGTAGATATAATACTTCTTCATCCAACGTTATCTGCATGAGCGATTTTAATGCTCCTGGTGTTGATTGGCCTTCTGTGAAAGTGAGCGAACACAAAGTGGGTATCGGGCGGGACTTGGTCCGCATTTCATTGTCCTGTGACCTGCACCAGATGGTTGAGGATTTCACTCGGCAAACTTCTGTCCTTGATCTTGTTTTTCTTTTTTGATCTCTTTTTATTGCCAGTTATGATTGCGATGTTATTGATGGAATTTCTGAGCACAGTGCTGTGTTAATTTCTGTTCCAGGCATAGTCCCTAAATCCCACTATATCTACTGCACATTTCCTAACTTTAACCGCGCTGATGATTTAGCAATAACAGACGATTCCTTCGATGAGTGTGAACTAATAAGCACATCTAGTGATACTAATACCTCGACAAGTTTCTTAGAAAATCTTGTCAGTAAGTGTATTAACCTTTTCATTCCTTTAAAAACAAAACAAAACAAAACAAGGACACTGGAATTCCTTGGACGACTAGGGACCTTTTGCATTTATCACGTCGTGTGGCCAGATTACGTCGATCGAAACGCTGTGGCGACTCAACAAAACCCATGCAGTTCCCTAGCGCTGAAAAGGAACTTTGGTCTAAAATGGATGCTGCAGAAGAATTTTATTACAAGTTAACCTTGCCAAATTAACGAAGTCTAGTCCCTGTGAATTTTGGAAAGCTATCCTACCACCTAGGTTATCCTCGGACACGTTGGTAATTCACAATGTTGCAGTTTCTGATACGCAGACACTGTATTGTTATTAGCGCGATAGCGTACGGCGCCCGTGTCGCAGAAAGTCCGGGGCCTGCATCTTGCGCATCGCGTTAGACGGCGCAGGAAGGCCGTAAAGATTTTTTGAACCACACATACCCAGGCCGTTCATGTGACGCAATGAATTGGCTGTACTTATTGAATTTCTCTTGCTAAAATACGTAAAAAATTGCAAACTATGGCTTACACAAAACCTACAGACATGGTGGCTCTCGGGTTGTAATTTGAATATGCGAGAAAACATAATTCTGCGACGTGAAAACTCAAACAAACTTCTTTTCGAGCGTTTCTACAGCGCACAGACCAGAGACAGCGTCCGCCATTTGCGCACGCCGGCGCGTAAATATCTCAGAGTCCACGGAGCGGCGCGCCCGCTTCCTTGAAACACTTCCAGATGGCGCTCACCTCTGCCGCATTGCGGCTCATGTAAGAAGCCGCGTTTCGACCAGAAAGCTCGCCTTCGTGCATAGCGTTCGCCGCAAGCGTTTCCCGGTATACATCACTGTTACATACGCTGATGTTGCCGGGAAGCGTGAGAAACAGTCAGGGATCTTTGAATGCTATCGCGTGCCACTCTTAAGGGCGAAGCTTAAGTGTCCTCAAAACTTTTTAAACCCCTACTTCCACTTTGTTTTGATGACTGATAACTCGGTAATCCATGTTTCTGATTCTGAACTATAGCATCCAATGAACTATGTATCACTGCCTCCTGAAGGTGTACTTAACTTAATCCCAAACTTCGACACCAAGAAGTCGTGTGGTCCTGGCGGTATCCCGGCTGTTTTTCCGGTTCGATGCTCTCTTTTGTGCAGCAGATATTTAACGATTATCTTTAAATTCCCCCTTATTTAAGTCAGGTAACGTTCAATTGTTATCTAATTATAGGCCCATCTCCTTAACAGCACACTTATGTAAATTACTCCAACACATTAGCTTTATCGATATTATGGAATTTCTTGAAACTAACATAATTTAATGCACTTTTCAACATGGTTTTAGACGTGACCTTAACCCTATAACACAACTGACAGAATTAGTTCAAGACATCAGCAGCTCTTTAGACATTGATGACCAGATTGATACTATATACTATACTGATCAAGAAACGCCAATGTATGAAAGCCTCTAACCCTACAGCTAGAATAGAACTGGCTGAACTTTCGAAGTTAATCAAAAAACGTAAGACAGCTGACATAAGGAAGTATAATATGGATAGAATTGAACATGCTCTCAGGAAAGGAGGAAGCCTAAAACAGTGAAGAAGAAACTAGGAATCGGCAAGAATCAGATGTATGCGTTAAGAGACAAAGCCGGCAATATCATTACTAATATGGATGAGATAGTTCAAGTGGCTGAGGAGTTCTATAGAGATTTATACAGTACCAGTGGCACCCACGAGGATAATGGAAGGGAAAATAGTCTAGAGGAATTCGAAGTCCCAAAGGTAACGCCGGAAGAAGTAAAGAAAGTCTTGGGAGATATGCAGAGGGGGAAGGCAGCTGGGGAGGATCAGGTAACAGCAGATTTGTTGAAGGATGGTGGACAGATTGTTCTAGAGAAACTGGCCACCCTGTATACGCAATGCCTCATGACCTCGAGCGTACCGGAATCTTGGAAAAACGCTAACATAATCCTAATTCATAAGAAAGGAGACGCCAAAGACTTGAAAAATTATAGACCGATCAGCTTACTGTCCGTTGCCTACAAACTATTTACTAAGGTAATCGCAAATAGAATCAGGAACACCTTAGACTTCTGTCAAGCAAAGGACCAGGCAGGATTCCGAAGAAGCTACTCAACAATAGATCATATTCGCACTATCAATCAGGTAATAGAGAAATGTGCGGAATATAACCAACCCTTATATATAGCTTTCATTGATTACGAGAAAGCGTTTGATTCTGTCGAAACCTCAGCAGTCATGGAGGCATTACGGAATCAGGGTGTAGACGAACCGTATGTAAAAATACTGAAAGATATCTATAGCGGCTCCACAGCCACCGTAGTCCTCCATAAAGCAAGCAACAAAATCCCGATAAAGAAAGGCGTCAGGCAGGGAGATACGATCTCTCCAATGCTATTCACAGCATGTTTACAGGAGGTATTCAGAGACCTGGATTGGGAAGAATTGGCGAGAAATGTTAATTGAGAATACCTTAGTAACTTGCGGTTCGCTGATGATATTGCCTTGCTTAGTAACTCAGGGAACCAATTGCAATGCATGCTCACTGACCTGGAGAGGCAAAGCAGAAGAGTGGGTCTAAAAATTAATCTGCAGAAAACTAAAGTAATGTTTAACAGTCTCGGAAGAGAACAGCAATTTACAATAGGCAGCGAGGCACTGGAAGTCGTAAGGGAATACACCTATTTGGGGCAGGTAGTGACGACGGATCCGGATCATGAGACGGAAATAATTAGGAGAATAAGAATGGGCTGGGGTGCGCTTTGCAGGCATTCTCAGATCATGAACAGCAGGCTGCCATTATCCCTCAAGAGAAAAGTATATAATAGCTGTGTCTTACCAGTGCTCACCTACGGGGCAGAAACCTGGAGGCTTACGAAAAGAGTTCTACTCAAATTGAGGACGACGCAACCAGCTATGGAAAGAAGAATGATAGGTGTAACGTTAAGGGATAAGAAAAGAGCAGATTGGGTGAGGGAACAAACGCGAGTTAATGACATCTTAGTTGAAATCAAGAAAAAGAAATGGGCATGGGCAGGACATGTAACGAGGAGGGAAGATAACCGATGGTCATTAAGGGTTACGAACTGGATCCCAAGGGAAGGGAAGCGTAGCAGGGGGCGGCAGAAAGTTAGGTGGGGGGATGAGATTAAGAAGTTTGCAGGGACGGCGTGGCCACAATTAGTACATGACGGGGGTTGTTGGAGAAATATGGGAGAGGCCTTTGCCCTGCAGTGGGCGTAACCAGGCTGATGATGATGATGATGATGATACTATATTTATAGACCTTGCAAATGCCTTCGACACTGTCTAATGCCTTAAACGTATGCACAGGCTGTTCGCTATACTAAAAAAATGTATCCTCAGCTGGCTGGATATCGGATATTCTTTCCCAGCTCTCACAATATGTACGTTTCTACTCTACCAACTCACCCTTTATGCCTGTTTCATCAGGGGTTCTCCAAGGCTTAGTAGTGGGTCCTCTTTTATTACTGCTTTATATTAATGACCTACCGCTACACATCTCAGTTAAAATGCGCCTTTTAGCAGACGATTGCGTTTTATATCATACAAATAAATCTTCATCTGATCATGTTGTCCTTAACAATTATTTGCTGTCTTTTGTAACTGGTCCAAAGCATGACAAATGAATATCAGCTTTTCCAAAACTATGTACATGCCCTTTACACGATGCTCATGCCCTTCTTTCTTTGCCTATGCCTTCAATAACATTGCTTTAAATAGAGTATTCGAATTCAAATATTCTGGTATCGGACCCTCCTAACACATGATTTCTCATGGTAGAAACACACTGATGGCACCTGTAACAAGGCCCTTAAAAGACTAGGCTACTTGCATCATTTGCCTGCGCCTTGCTTCTCAAGAAACTAAACTTCTAACGTATAAAACCCTCATTCGCCCCATCCTCGAATATGGCTGTGTTGTATGGAGTGGTTGAAATCCGGGCCATTTGGTACATAGTTGAAGGAAAAAACCAGTCAAAGAAGACAAAAGACAAGAAGAGAGTATCACACCAAAGCGACAGGACTATCAACTGATGCTCTGTGATTAGGGATGCTGTTGTTGAGCATGCTTTGCTGGCCTTGCTGGGACTACGCCGTTTCCAGTCAAGCTCAGTTGATAGTCCAGTCGTTGGGGTGTGAACCTCTGTTCTTGTCGTCTGTCTTTTGTGACTCTTCTTTCCTTCAAATTTTATGGAACCCATACACACACTGTGACGTGAAAAAAACTAGAACAAGTGCAAAAAAAAAGAAAGGGAATTGCGTTTTTTTTGTAGGAGATATGACGAGGTTTTTTTTGCCGTCTAACTCTCTTCCCCTACTTCGTCTCAATCCTCTTGCAGAGCGTCTTGAACGCATAAAATTCCTTCACATATTAATCAGTTCTCCTTGTCACTCCTCTCCAGATAACTATTTGACTTTTTCTAAACCCTCATCTACCAGGAGTCACTACGCTCTAAATAGCTCAACATTTTTTACCCGCAGTCATTCCTTTAAATACAGCTTTTTCCATCAGCAATTCAAGTTTGGAATTCATTACCGGGCAATGTCCGTTCACTACCACTAAAAGAATTCACGCAAGCTTGTTCATAAATAAATAAATAAATAAATAAATGAACACACACACACACACACACACACACACATATATATATATATATATATATATATATATATATATAAGTTATATAAATGTATATATACAAATGTTTTCATGTTTGTTCATCTCATTCCTGCAATAGCCTCATTGAGGCTGCAGTATGTATGTATGTATGTATGTATGTATGTATGTATGTATGTATGTATGTATGTATGTATGTATGTATGTATGTATGTATGTATGTATGTATGTATGTATGTATGTATGTATGTATGTATGTATGTATGTATGTATGTATGTATGTATGTATGTATGTATGTATGTATGTATGTATGTATGTATGTATGTATGTATGTATGTATGTATGTATGTATGTATGTATGTATGTATGTATGTATGTATGTATGTATGTATGTATGTATGTATGTATGTATGTATGTATGTATGTATGTATGTATGTATGTATGTATAAATAAATAAAGAAATAAAGGCCGTCGACCATTACATCCGTAATATACAAGTTAGCAATACAGGCGATTAAATTAAAACTGCAAGCATGGACAGAACATATTGACATATTGGGAAAAACTAAGAATGGTTTCAGAATCGGTAGACGTCTGGATGATAACTTATGTATCCTTACTCGGTGTATAGAAATATGCAGAGAAGAAAGGAGACCATTACATGCGGCTTTTTTAGACATTACCGGTGCATATGACAACGTATATCGCCACATATGGAACATTCTGGAAGGGAAAGGCTTAAGCAACGACTGCCGTGATTCCTCCCTCAATAAGCCTTTGTGGTCGCGCAAAATATCATCTAAGCGCGCGCGCACACACAAACACACACACACACACACACACGCACACACACCATTGCGACTCGGGGTCGAAGAGATGGACTCTTGGAGCAGACGAAGAGGAGATGAAAAGCTTTATACAATATGCACATATAGCATAATATCAGCAGGTAATAGCAAAGAAGTAGCGGAGCCAAAGAGCGCCCCGGACTGACGGGCCGGCTGGTCGCGACTCTGACTCCTAACAATGGGCAGGTTCTGCCTTAAATCCCTTTGGCAGGAACGAGGTGAGGCGGGTACTGACGTCAATCGCGTCACCTTTTTCTTTCGTGCTGGAGAAGTTCAAGCTGCATGCCACCAGACTCGACGGCAAGGAGTCAGCAGTTCTGTGGAATTTTGAAGGCTGTCAGTTGCTTCGTCGTGGTGTTTTGTGCCCCTGGGCCCTTCAGTTCGCCTCACGGAAAATAGTTGGCAATTTCTTGGAACATTGAAGGCCGTCCGCGGATGTTAGAAGCTCAGCACAAGGGCAACCACTTCAGAAGAACGACGGCGGTGAGGGGGCGACCGTTGCCTTGATGGTAGGCATCCAATGTAGCGCAACAGCACGCACACAGGCACACGCAAACACACAGACCCACACACACGCACACACACACACACACGCCCGCTCACACGCAGACACACACGCACAGACTCACGCACGCACATAGACACTCACACGCGCACACACGAACGCACACACGCGCGCGCACGCACACACGCTGGCACACAGAGAAACGCGCCGGCACGCCAGCGCGCACGCACGTACAGACATCCACACGCACCCACCCACCCACATAGACGCACGCACGCACACGCACACGCACACACAGCCAGACACACATGCACGCACGCTGAGACACCCATACACGTGCGCACACACACACGCACGCACGCACATACAGATACACGCGCACACACACGCACGCACGCATACAGACACGCTCGCGCACAGTCACACACGCACAGACACACTCACACAGATACACTCATGCACGCACGCAAGCACCCACGCACACGTACAAACGCAGAAATAACCCACACGAATGCTCGTACACTGATTCACTCACGCACACATGCCCGAAGCACGCACACACACACGCAGGTACATACGCAGACACACACACACGCACGTACAGGTTCCGTTTGCCTGATATATTTTAGTTTATTAAAATGCGAGAAATTACAGAAGAAACCCTATATCGTCCACTAATCCGATGCAGTACAAATACAAATACAATACAATTCAATACAAAAATTACAACTTCAGATACTTTGAAAAGATATCAGAATCCCGTGACAGGGAGGAAGTTTCAGTCCAGTCCCCAGAGTTGGACGGCATCAGAGCTGCTAATAGAATTCTACGCTGGACTCGCACCGCATTCGCCTGACATGCGACCCACTGGGATTCACCAAAGGGCGATAAATATAGACAGCTGTCACCAAATCTCCGAATTGGCCAGAGGAGTGAATGCACTGAAAAGACCTGCGCTGGCCAGTAACCGACCCGACTTGGACAGTGAGACAAAATGGAACAAAAAGAGCGGTGAATGGTGGCTGCAGAGTGCGTGAATTACTGGCGTTTCATGAAACTTTCCCGGGGTCAATTGTTCCCGAACTTTCAACTATCACGGACCGCGCGATCTCTGCACAGGTCATTAAAGGACAACCTCGGGTATATACGCTTATTTATTATTATTTTGCTTAATACGAAAAGGTTGCATCCACCAATAAAGAGGTTTGCAGAGATCTCAACAGGACTAATACTATACCTCATGCGGCGAGGGTTACGTTATATTCTATTATAACGGACAGCTGTGTTCAAATGCTGCCATGATCTCTGAAGCGTTCAATGCATATTTTAAATCTGTCTTTGTTGAAGATAACGGCATTATCCCTACGTGTCACTGTGGTAGTGCTTCAGCATGTTTTGCAAAACTTCAGATAACGATTAGCGGAGTTCACGGCCTCTTGTTAAATATTTATACTAGTAAAAGTGCAGGACCAGATAACATTCCAAGCATGTTTTTAAAGCGATACTCAGAATACTGTGCGCGGTATCTGACTATTATCTTTCAAAAATCTGTCGAATCGCAAACTGTTCCCAGTGTCTGGAAGGTTGCTCAAGTTGTAGCAATACACAAATCTGGCATTAGGCAAACAATTTCCAATTATAGACCTATCTCGCTATTATCTACTTGTTGCAAACTACTGGAACACATAATTCATAAGCATATTATACAGTACCTCAACGATAACAACATTCTTTCACATCATCAGCATGGTTTTAGATCGGGTTTTTCCACGGTTACGCAACTAATTGAATTCTGTCACGACGTTGCTACTACACTTAACAATCATGGCTAGATTGACGCCATATTTGTTGACTACTCCAAAGCGTTTGACAAGGTATGTCATGCTAAGTTACTTAGAAGCTTGACCCTTTATTCAGAGGAATAAACGGCAATCACTTGCTTGGCTGGATAAGAGACTACTTGCATCTGCGGCCCCAGGTTGTCTCATATAATCAGGCGCACTCATCTTCAGTCAGTATTTCTTCCGGCGTCCCACAGAGCTCCGTATTGGGACCACTTTTATTCATTATTTACCTTAATGATGACGAGAGTGTTGTTACTAACACTGCTGTTAAGCTTTGTTTGTACTCCGCAGGGGCGTCTGCGTCAGCAGGCGTTTGGTGCGTTGCGACACCACGTACCCGAGCACACGAGGGATGGACCCTCCCGCGTGTAACCGTGCGCGGCTTAGCCGTGTCCGGGGAAAAGGGGATCCTGGGGATTGAGCCGATGCTGAGTGTCAGGACCTTTAAGGCCCCTCAGCGGAGGCAACACATCCCTTTGGCCTCGGCTTCACGTAGATGGCACCACCGGACTGACCCACCCGGGGGAAATCGGTAGTTGCCTTTTCCTGTCTCTCTCTCCCTCCAGTCTTCGTCTTTTTCTTACTTTTCATCTTTCCTGTGTTCTCCTAGCTTCCGTTTACTTCCTGTTTTTCCAGGCAGCAAGGGTTAACCTTGTGTGAATAACCAACCTAGGTTATCTCATATTTGGTTGTAGTGATAACGTACAGCTGGCGTTTGCAGGACCTGTTCTTACAGTCCCTGTAACGTCCCCTTGTAGGGCTCCACGGTGGGTGGTTGGCGTTATTGCCGAAAATTAGATTATTCTATGGCTAGTTCCTTCCCTACCCTCCCAGATCGCCCTCAGAAAAGAGGGCGCACCGAAGACGTATTTCAGTTTTTTGGACGACAAAGACCCAACTTCCCACGATTTCACGTAATTCATTCGGAAAAGTCAGATAAACAAGTACGCACAATCTCCCCATTTCTAGTGTCGAAGTCTTTAACTGAGGCTCTTGGTCCAGGTTACAAGGCATCAAGGATGGCAAGTGGAGATCTCCTTTTGGAGCTCCGTGACCTGAAACAATACGAAAAGCTACCCAATCTAGTGTCTTTTGGAGACTTTCAAGTGACAGTGACTCCGCACCGCACTATGAACACTACACGCGGCGTTGTCTCAGATGATGACCTGCTTCAGTTGACAGAGGCAGAGCTCCTAGAGGGCTTCAATGAGCAAAATGTTGTTAATGTGAAAAGAATAAAGATGAGGCGCGATGGTAAGGAAATTGCGACCAAAGACCTCATTCTCACATTCAATTTAAGTGTCCTGCCCGAATCAATCGAGGCCGGGTACATAAAGCTCCGTGTCAGGCCTTACGTGCCGAATCCACTCCGATGTTTCAAATGTCAGCGCTTCGGCCACAGCTCGCAGAGCTGCCGCGGCCACCAAACTTGTGCTAAATGCAGTGCCAAAGAACACACCACTGAAACTTGTGAGAACGCTCTCCACTGTGTAAACTGTGATGGGGAGCACGCCGCGTACTCACGGTCGTGCCCATCCTGGAAGAAAGAAAAAGAAATAGTAACGATCAAAGTGAAAGAACATATCTCATTCAAGGAGGCATGCAGGCGGGTTGCATACCTGCCAAAGAAAAGCTTTGCTGAAGTGGTGCGTCAGGGGGCAGCGTCACAACGGCCTCCGGCGGCTGTCCGACCCATAAACAGGGAGTCGACAGTTACGCCGTCTGCCCCCACGGTGGTTGCAGCTAGCGCTGCTCCGCCAACCGAGCAGAAGGGACCTTCTACCCCAAAGTTTGGCGCAGCCGAGGCTGCTCCAACCACCTCGGCCTCTTCCAGCGTTGGCAACAGCCAGCGCAGCCAAATTCCCCAGGGAGCCCCATCTACCTCCGGGCTGGTGGGCGCAGGGGTCCTGCCCTTCAAGGCGGGACTCCCTCTGAAAACTTCTCGCTCGCAAGAGCACGTGTCCGGAGCCTCACTAGAGGCAATGGACACAACACCTATCCTCAAGGCGCACCAAGCGCCTAAGGAGCGTCGAGGATCCCTCGAACTCTCCAGAAAGGGCAAAACTCCCGTTACAGGGCCTCGAAAGGGCTCTGTAATTTAATCTCTGTAATTTCCATAATCACTATTTCTGTTTCTGTACACACAGCACCTACTGACCTCCAATATGGATACACAAATAATTCAATGGAACATCAGAGGGCTTCTTAGGAACCTTGATGATGTGCAAGAGCTTATCCAAAAACACAATCCACTAGTGCTGTGTCTACAGGAAACACACCTAAAACCACAACATACGAACTTTCTCCGACCGTATGTCAAGTTTCGCAAAGATCGCGATGATGCTGTCGCATCATCAGGCGGTGTTGCCATTTTGATTCATAAAAGTGTTTCCTGTCAGCTTTTACAGCTACAAACGCCCCTTGAAGCAGTGGCGGTTCGAGCTGTTCTTCTGGATAAACTGGTCGCCATTTGCTCGCTCTACGTACCCCCACGCTACAAATTAAACAAACATTAATTTCAGTCATTTATAGACGAGTTGCCAGAACCCTATGTTGTTCTTGGCGATTTCAATGCGCACAGCTCCCTGTGGGGCGACACTCGTACAGACGCGCGAGGTCGTCTTGTTGAACAGTTCCTTTTTTCTTTAGGTGCGTGCTTGCTGAATAAGAAGGATCCCACGTATTACTCCCTAGCAAACAGAACCTTCTCTTCAATAGATCTTAGCATAGTTTCCCCGTCCATACTGCCCGAACTCGAATGGGAAGTTACGAACAATCCTTACGGGAGCGACCACTTCCCTATACTGATAAGAACATATAAAGAAAACGAATATCCTCCGCAAGCTCCTAGGTGGAAGATAGACACAGCCGACTGGGAGAAATTTCGAACTCTAACACCTCATGGGCCGACATGTCTTCTTTAGAAATTGATGCTGCTGTGGAGTACCTTACATCATTCATAATAGATGCCGCATCAAAATGCATATCCGAAGTGAGTGGTCTGGCATGCAAACGACGTGTACCGTGGTGGAACAGCGAATGTAGGAACGCCCGTAAGAATCAGAACAAGGCGTGGGGGTTGCTACGCGCTTCTCCCACTGCAGAGAATCTTATGAACTTTAAAAAAGTAAGGTGCCAAGGCAGGCGGATCCACCGACAGGCCAAAAGAGAAAGTTGGCACAAGTTTTTATCTAGTATCAACTCGTTCAGAGATGAGGCTAAAGCCTGGAACAGGGTAAATAGGATTAGAGGGCGGCAAACATATTCACTCTCTCTGGTAAACACACAGGCCGATACACTGCAAGACCAGGCAGACTCACTTGGGGAGTATTTTGAGAGCGTGTCAAGTTCAACAAATTATTCACAATCCTTCCTCAAATACAAACAAATAGAAGAATGTAAGCCTTTCATCAGAAAATGTCGTCAGAATCAACCATACAACCATCCTTTTAGTATTGCGGAGTTTAGAGCTGCCTTGAGCACATGTAAGAGCTCTGCACCTGGATCTGACAGAATGATGTATGAAATGATCAAAAACCTACACAATGACACGCAAGTTACACTACTCGCACTTTTTAACAATATTTGGGCTGTGGGATACCTTCCAACTGCATGGAAACAAGCCATTGTGGTCCCTGTTTTGAAACAAGGTAAAGACCCTTCCTCAGTGGCAAGTTACCGCCCGATAGCCCTCACAAGTTGCCTTTGTAAGGTATTTGAAAAAATGATTAATCGCAGACTCATACATTACCTTGAACTGAACAGCTTGCTTGATCCCTATCAGTGTGGTTTCAGAGAAGGCCGCTCCACAACTGACCATCTTGTACGCATCGAAGGAAACATCCGTGACGCATTTGTACACAAACAGTTTTTTCTATCCATATTCCTCGATATGGAGAAAACATACGACACAACGTGGCGCTACGGAATCCCAAGAGACTTGGCAGAAATGGGCATCATTGGTAATATGCTAAACCTCATAGAAAGCTATTTGTCCAATCGCACATTCCGTGTAAAAGTCGGCAATGTACTGTCACGTCCTTTTACACAAGAAACTGGTGTACCCCAGGGAGGCGTGCTTAGCTGCACGCTCTTTATAGTGAAGATGAACACGCTTCGTGCTTCATTACCACCGGCCATTTTTTACTCTATCTATGTGGACAACATCCAAATAGCTTTTAAATCCTGTAACCTCGCAGTGTGCGAGAGACAGGTACAGCATGGTTTGAACAAAGTATCAAAATGGGCAGAGAAAAACGGATTTAAATCAATCCTCACAAAAGTTCTTGTGTTCTTTTTAAACGAAAGAGAGGCCTGGTCCAGGATCCTTGCCTATAACTGCGTGGACAACAAATTCCTATCAACAAAGAGCACAAATTCCTAGGTATTATACTTGACGATCGACTCACTTTCATCCCACACATCAAATATCTCAAAGAAAAATGTCTAAAAACAATGAACTTAATGAAACTTCTATCCAAGACTACGTGGGGTAGTGACAGAAAGTGTCTAATGAATCTCTGCAAGAACCTAATCCGGTCGCGATTGGATTATGGGGCCGTAGTGTATAACTCTGCTGCCCCGAGCGCGCTAAGGATGCTAGATCCTGTCCATCATCTAGGTATCCGCCTAGCCACTGGTGCTTTCAGAACAAGCACGATCGAAAGCCTATATGCCGAATCCAATGAGTGGCCGCTCCACTTACAGAGATCATACGTCAGCTTTACTTATTTCCTTAAAGTGAATTCCACTCCTGAACACCCATGTTTTAATACCATTACCGATATGACGTATGTTACACTTTTCCGCAACCGTCCGTCTATAAGACAGCCTTTCTCGCTGCGTGTGAAGGAGCTTAGCGATGAAATGCACGTCCCACTTCTGGAGCACGGCTTAATGCGCCCAACCAAGCTATTACCTCCTTGGGACTGACAGGTCACAGAATGTGACTTATCCTTTCTAAAAGTTTCATAGCATGCTCCAGAGGTAGAAATTCGAATGCGTTTCCTAGAACTTCAGTACAAACACTCATGCACAGAGTTCTACACAGACGCTTCCAGTTCACATGCCGGAGTATCCTATGCAGCCGTCGGTCCTTCTTTTTCGGAATCCGATGTACTACATCCAGAAACAAGTATCTTTACGGCAGAGGCCTACGCTATATGGTCGGCTGTAAAGCATATAAAGAAAGCAAAACTCCAAAAAGCCGTTATATATACAGACTCCCTAAGTGTGGTGAAGGCCTTAATGTCACCCTACAAACATAAAAATCCTGTACTTACTGAGGTCTGTTCCGACATGTGCAAAGCTTATCTATCTAACCAGCAAATCATCATATGCTGGGTACCCGGCCACAGGGGAATCGAGGGTAACGTTTTGGCAGACCAGATGGCTACGTCAATTGCACTCCCTGCTTTGGTGCCTCTCAATACTGCTCCATACTGCAATACTGCTTTGGTGCCTCTCACAGATCTGAAACCTTACATACGAAAAGGAACTGCGAGGCCACTGGCAACGCATGTGGGACGCAGAGATAAATAATAAACTGCACGTTATAAAGCCACAGTTGGGTTTTTGGCCCTCCCCAACAAAATTTCGGCGAACAGATGTCCTATTCTGTCGCCTCAGAGTAGGACACACATTTGGCACCCATAATTATCTACTTACTGGAAGTGAACCTCCAATCTGTGGTAGATGTGGTGAGAGGCTTACCGTCCTCCACGTGCTCCTGGAGTGTCGGGAAGCCGAAACGGAGAGAAACATTTTCCGCTTGCTTACAATAATCACATCCCTCTACACCCTGCTATGTTTCTTGGTAAGGAACCGCGTTTTGACACCAAGACTGTCCTCAGCTTCTTAAATGATGTCGTACTACACGTTATATGCCCAATAAATTCGTAGAGCATCCTCGCTCCAGAGGATACCGCTGCGATAACAGTTTTGCATAGCACATGCCTCCAGGCCCTTGTTTTTCAAGGGCTCTAAGGAGGCAGTAGTGCTCTAGCCAATCTTATAACTTTATATATTTTTACGCATCGTATCATTCTATTTAAATGCATCTTAATGTTCATAGTACACGTCATAAGTCATCGCCATAATCTTATTATACAGATTTTGCGCACATTAGCGCGACCATTTTTAAGGCCCTCTACAGCCACGTCACACCAACTTAATCGAACTCATGATTTTACTGCAAACTCATTAACACGGACATGGCGCTCTTTGGCCATACTTGGCCCTTGCGCCATAAAACATCAAACATTCATTCATTCATTCATTCATTCATTCATTCATTCATTCATTCATTCATTCATTCATTCATTCATTCATTCATTCATTCATTCATTCATTCATTCATTCCTTCAAGCTTCGTTTGTATGCAGACGACTGTGTCTTGTACTTTAACATCGTCAGCGTCAATGCCCAAGAGATGCTGAATAACACGTTCAATGCCTTCTGCAACTGGAGCAAGACCTGGCAAATGGAAATCAACTTCGATAAAAGGGTATCAATGACCTTTTCAAACTATAAGGAACCCCTGAAATTTGCCTACAGTAATGATGAGAAGATTTTGACTTCTGTAACCGAGTTCAAATATCTTGGTGTAATTTTTTCTTCCAACTTAAAATGGCACAAACACGTCGACTTCATTTGTTCCAGGGTTCTAAAACGACTTGGATATTTAAAAAAAAACACTAAAGCCAGCAACCAAGGAATGCAAACAAGCAGCTTACAGATCCTTCGTGAGGCCCACTCTAGAATATGCAACTGTTGTCTGGTCACCCCACTGCGTACCTGATGTATCAAAACTTGAGGCTGTGCAGAAGAAAGCTATTAGATTTATTTATAATAGATACGATCGCAATTTCTTCCCTTTTCAGCATGCTGGCCTGCTATCGCTTGAGCCGTTGGCACATAGGCGCACGTGTGAAAGGATTATAATGTTGCACAAAAATGTGCATGCTTCTGTCATTGTCGACGTACCTGTGACATTTGTTGGCTCCTCGGCACGTGCAACGCGAAGAGCGAATCCCTTGAATATAGTTCCCGTTCGAGCTCACTTAAATAGCTTCAAATTTTCTTTCTTGCCATTTACCATTGTATTGTGGAACACGCTACATACTAATCTCCGAGAATTGCCACTTGAGCGTTTTGTAGACGAAGTTCGTTTACATGTGACACGTTGATTGTATGTTATCTTGATGTACTTACCCACTCCTGCTATGTCTCAATTTTGAGACAGCAGTATTTGTAAATAAATAAATTATGTCCCTTGCAATGAGTTGCTGAAGGAAAGCATTAACTTGAAGTTAGCAAAACGGGCGCGCGGAAGTCAATCGTATATTTCATAACAAACGCATTTCTCGTCAGTCGACGCTCGTCATCAGTACATCTTCGTAGTGCTCCCCACGGATGACCTTGAAGTGTCGCGAGGACTGCAGGCCAGGCACGTACCCAGGATTTTTTTTTCGAGGGGTGGGGGGGGGGGGGAAGCCCAACTCAAGGTAACATTTCTATGCAAATGAGAGGGGGGTACCTTTACTAGTAGAAATGTGAATAACGCCTACCATTCGCCACAAGAATGCGTAAACCCATAAAAGAGAAATGAAATAAGGCGTATTTTACAGGTATGCCTGTGCGATACACCTCTCCTTTACTTGGCAAACAAAGAACCACGCCAAATCGACTCGCGCAGGAAAGAAGCGCAGGAAGAACACTGCCAAGAACAAGTAAAGAAGCGAAAGTGTAAAATAAAGATTACTCTAGTGGAATAGAACTTTAAAAACAGTAGTTGGCCACAAAGGCAAACGGAACGCACGGAGTTGTGTTACTCCGCCAGCCAATGACAGAAGCAAAGTCGTCGTCATGCGGCCTTTTCAAAATGGCGTCGAACTTGATACCTCCGGATTGTCTGCTGTTCTTCAAAAGTCTTTTCATCGTCGGAAACAATGAGGTGTGCAACAGACATAGACAAAATGTATCGAGTCTGAGCATTTCACTCTTCAAAAGTCTGCTGTGCAGTTCATTTCACTGCTGAACCCGTTTTACTCATGAATCTTCACTGCCAACTGAAGTGAAACTTCACGACAAATAGTTGCAGCGAAACAAGCATGTTATTTCAGTTCAATAATGAATTAGGCATTCGCCATTCCACTATAATAGGCGAGGGGAAAGGTATAAAATTACGCAATAATAATTTTATTTTTGTAGTTACCGCCTTATTTGGGTAACAGAAGAGGTTTGAAGTACGAAGTATTTGCAGCCTCGCGGAGGAACAGTGGCTGGCGGTTATGAGGGCGTGGGCGGGGCTTCACTTCAGACTTAAGAGGAAGCTTTAGCTCGGGTGTTCCTATCTAAATACATGCAAAAGGAGAATTGGTTTTTCTCCGCAACAACTGCACCAAATTTGACGAGCTTTGTTGCATTTAAAAGAAAAACTTAAACTCTAGTGACTGTTGGTTTCGAATTTTTGCTTTATATTGTCAATTTTTATTAAAACTTACCAAAAATCGAAAATTTTCAGAAAACGAGACTATCAAGTTTACAACTCTGTCTTTCGGCAACGAAAAATGATATCACAATTCTGTGAAGTGCATCTAATAGTACATATATAGCGGACAGAAGTGATATGTTACATATGAATCTAAAAAAATTTAGTAATATGGAAACACAACTTTTGCAGAACCCTTGGAAACAACATAACAAATTCACATAATATGTAAAATGATATATCGAATTTGTCCGCTGTGAATGGTCTAATGGATGCCGTTTACAGAACCGCGACATCTGTTGTTGATGCAGAGCTATGGATTTGTAAACTTTGTGCTTCTATTTTTTTCAAGCTGTCGAATATTTGAAAATATTTTTAGCATAATTCAGGCACTAAATCGAAATTCCGCTTCAAACAGTCACTAGAATTTAACTGTCTCTCTCAAATGCAACAAATTTCGCTAATATTGGTCCAGGAGTTATCTCAGAAAAACGTTTTTTTTTGCGTTTTACATGTAATGGAATAGGCCGCCTCGGAGTTGGGCCCGAGCTAAAGCTTCCTCTTAAATTGTATCCGACTATAGTAGCGTTTTTTAAATTATCTCTGGAAGAAATGTACAGAATTATATACTTGGAGAACAATCACAGTTCTTTTGGATCCCTCGTTTACTGCTCTAACAAGTTAAGTGCCACAACCGAAACTTATTGTTATTTAAAAAGTTACGTAAGGATGCGTGGCCGCCAGTTGCATACAACCGCGTAAAGCGCAGGAAGCTGCGACTCTACACGTACTGCGCCCACCGCGGAAGGTTTGGAAAACATCTACATAAGCACAGCAGAGAAGTGGCAACGTTAAGCGGCTCGAATGATAACTGTAGAAGCGTCATTCAGAACACACGGGATTGTCCTCCAGTTCCGGCGGTGTTTTCTCTACTTCCTTTTTAAATAAAAAGATGATGATCGATGAATATTTTCATAAACAATGGTTACATTTGTTAATTTTCACTTTTCCTTCCTATTTGGCTGTTGCCTTGGCTCTCTCCCTTCGTAGATCGCTTAATTTCTCAAATCCTCGCGACTCTTGTTTCTAGTTGGCAATTTTGCACGAAACTTTAAGAGCTGTACAATTGGGGAAAAACAAGACCAGTTAACAGGTGACAGTCATATTGCCTATGAGTTTCAAGGTTATTGCAGGGATTGATGATGGATGCTATATCGCATTATTTTATTTTCCACCTTATCTAACCCATCTCACGGGTATATGGTTCCGAGGATTTGTCAGCGTCACGGAGAGCCGTCACTCGAGGAAATAATGAAACAAAAAGAAAAGTTTAACGCAATTGGCATTTTCTCTGGCCGCAACTCGTTCCACATGCATACAGACCAGCTGACCACGAACTGAATCCCTTTCCTGGTCTCTGGATCATACTAAACGAAGAAGGTTGAACTCACGAAGCAAGAACGATGGGCGTGACCGCTGAATAGACGGCGAGAACTGAATGCATCTCGAGTTAATCGCGCGGGCGCCGAATTGATGAGGAAACTGGCCATCACATCCCAGAAGACGGCGATAACTACCGCCATCCAAAAGGAGTGAAAAAGGCAGCAAAATGTTGACCGCCGAATAGCTGTCAAGTCTCAACATTGATTTGGCGGCGCTTCAGGAATGTGTGTGAGAAATGGTGGCGTGGGTGGGGGGCGGGGTGGCGGGGGCATGAGTCTTAAATTAGGGAAGGGGCCCGGGCCCCCCCTTGGGTACGTGCCTGCTGCAGGCGATCAATTGACCACACATTGTTAACCCCTTATCTGGGTCAATGATCAAGCAATCATTAAACCAATTTGTGCATTTTACAATTCCTCCCTATTTTTTCCCATTAAGAAGAAAGCAACCGTTCATGTTCGGTTCATCAAAATGCAAGGTGGAGGAGGAGGAGGAAATAAGGATAGAAATCATAATACAAAAGATCACAAAGGTCAAAGACCTGAGCAACTATAACAGGCATGGCGCTACAATTTGATATAAATGCGTCGGAAAATAGTTCTCGGCAGAAAGTCTATTCTAGCATTACGCATCAATATACTAAATGAAACGGCGTTCTTTTCCGCCGCCCATCTTGTGTGGAGAGGGCCAGAAATTACCGTTGTTTCCTCGTATAAGTGTTGCGTTGTGCTGACTGTCTACTGGCTGTTTTTCGTACGGTGAACAGTTGCGTTCCCATAAAAAATAGTCTGTTCCTTTAGATAATTCCACGTTCCTTGAAAGCGCCACATGTGGTGTGCGAGCTGCTTGATTCCGGTGGGGTCGTGTTGGTGGAGCGCATGGCATGGAAGCTCTGCTATGTCCCGCCTATTCAGTATACCTGCTTTATTTGTTCGTCCTTTCTCTCGACTTGGCTTAATGCCATGCGAACAACAGATAACGCCTCTGCCACAGTGACGCATTTATTGAAGAAGCATCCATCGCTGGATTAAATGATGCAGCATTGCTTTTCGAGGGTAAAAAGAGCGCATAAAAAGACGACGACAGAAGAAAGGAGAACACAGAACACGAAACGCTCGCTAACAACATGGAGTGTTTATTACGAAGACAGCGATAACAAATAGGATAAAACACCCAATACGGGACTGAAAGAAGCACTGTCGTATGATAAAACTTATGCGCAGTCCCACGCGCCAATTCTTTTATGGACTGTCAAGGTAACCAATTTATTTTTTTAGTTAGATCTAAAGACGAGATGCTCACACATGCATCACTTCTTTTCCTAATAGCATGCACTTTGGCGATCAGACGAGCATGTGTGCTGCGGCAACGTCCTATCACCTGGCACCTTTTGAAGTCTGAAGCCCACCCGCAAGACCGGCAGGGAAGGGGCCATGTTGCTAGCTTCCTAACTACGTTTTGGCCATGGTTGTTGGCATGTTCACTGGGCCACTGATTTACACAACGACCCGTCTGGCCAATGCAGGCCATTTTTACAGGAGACGGGTGGTGGAATCTTCATACCAAACTTCGACGGTGGAATCGACATACCAGGAAGGTCTTGTCCACTGGTTGATTTTACCTGCAATGCGATCGCACCACAAATTTCAGGGATGAATTGCCAAACAGTGATGAAAATAAGAACGCACCGATTGTTTGGTGCCATCAACGTTACAGATTTGTCTTCGTGCCTGCACATACAAATCAATTGACCGGCGTTATGGACCTCACATTCAGTGCAGCCAATGCTGCAGCTATAAGAAGCACCATTTTGGGCTGCATCTGTGACAGCTTACTTGCATTAAAAGTGCCTTATGGACAGATATTAATGTTCACAAGCACACGAACAAAAAGATAGCAAAAGTAAAAGACAGGACAGCACTCCCTTTTTGGTTATATTTCGGTGCGAACGCTGGTGCGCGCTTCAAGATCTGTCAATAATGAACATCAGCCAACTAGCCCTACTCGTTATTTTGCTGAAAAAATAATAATTCGGCAGAACCCATTTCACGATGACTGTCGACGGTAATGAGTTTGCATTGAATCAATATAGCGACACAACGTATTGCTACCGTTGAAACGAGTTATGTATGAGGCGTGTACTGCAGCGGGACTGCTCTTTCCCGCTTCCCTTAGTGCACTCGGCTTCATCTAGCGCCGCCACCGAAAAGACTGCGCGTGGCTGCCAAAATGCGTGGTGAGTCTGCGCGTGAGAAAGATGAGAAACGCGTCATATGGCAAATGGGCTCCTCTCTCGCGTTTCTTTCTGGCCATTCTGCGCTGTCTATAAGTTCGCGCATAGCCTCCGAGACGAGAAGCGTCTTGCACCGGTGCCTGCAAACGATGCTAATTGTTCCATAACCTGTTGCACATTCAAAGCCACATACTCAGTGACTCAAGTTGCTGAGATGTTTATTGAAGAGCGGCACATACCCAGTTAATTCATGGTGCCACCCGTTTAAGCGTTGGCGTGAACGGCTTCCACTGAAATTCTGCACATAAACGCTGCATTTCTGACGCAGCCTGGTAAAGCGTCTTGTTGCTATGCTTAAGTAAACCTCGTGACGTGGGTTCGATAGCACTCAGCATCGGATAAACTTGAGGGATCTTTTTTGCCGTTGTAGTATGGTGCATACCTTGTTACCTAAGCTGTCGTCCAAGATGTTCATTGAAGAGCGGTACACACCTGCTGGGACATACCCAGTGACCCAAGCTGGCATCAAAGTGGCTCACTGAAGGCCAGCACATCCGAGTGGCACATACGCAGTGCTCTAAGTCAGCGTCAAAAAGTTTTTTCGAACATTGGTACCTACCAAGTCCCGCGTCTACAGTGGCCTATGTCGGCGTGAAAGAGGTTCGTTAAAGAGCGGCACATGTGTGGATATTGCCTCATATTCAGGTACCTTAGTTAATCGAACGGTTGGGTTCAGACCTTCTGCCCCCAGCACGGTAGCCATATGCGCCACCCATTCAACCACGGATTTCCCAGTGACACAGGTAAGCGGGAAAACAATTAGAAACATACGTGCACACATACGTAGGTATACTTGGCCCCCGGAAAGTGCTTGAAGTACCATGAGAATGCTAATATATAACGCATTAATACCAAGGCAAAAATATATCCTCAGGCTTCAGAGAGCGTGCCTTAGTCTTCCAATAAATGTCTTCAATCGTAACATTGGCTGTCACCCGAGACACCCCGAGCAACCTAAATTGTTATCTATGCATTTGATCACAAATTCGGCACCTGACTCAGCTTAGCAGACCCCATCTTGCTTGCCTGCAAGCAATGTGGTCCTCTACAACATTGGCAAAATACATTGCCCGACATCAGGCCTATTTGTAATCAGAGTTCAGGCTCGATACATGACTGTGATCATCTTTGTGGCGTCTGTACTACACCACTGGCCTCAAATAAAGCTGACTACTCCAGGTATCAAAAAGAAAGCCTGAGTTTCATTGCACGCTTCAAAGAGAGCAACATTACAGTACGTTTACGACGAGTACAAAACACAGCAGCATGTTTACGCAGATGGTCAATATCTCCAGCTGCAGCCACGGTGAAATCCAACGAAATCAGCTGCAACACCAAAGTACGTTAAGTGCAATGCGCTGCGGATTTAATAGACATCAAGTCTCGGATATTTTACAAACTTATCAGAACATCCCCAACAAGGGACATAAGGCACTTTTTCTCAATGGCTACAAGGCACAATGCGGCATCAGTGGTAATGACTGCTCTGATGACTCCGCCCAATATGAACATGATAGCGATTCGTGCGTTTTGATTCCGCTTTCACAAACAGACGCTGAAGGTGAGATACGGTCAATGACCTACCTGCAAATATCCATTGCCCCTGTGGGATTCAAATGGTTTCACCAAATGTTATCCATGTTCGTTCTCCCCTGATCTTCAACTACGTCTTCCGATTGGACTGCCACGAAACGAACAGACCATGTTGTGCCGCATATGGCTCGGCCTAATATTTATGAACTGCTATGCCTTTCTCAATGAAATGGCTGACAGCTCCACGTGCTGCACATGCAGCTGTGATGAGACCTTCAGATATATTATTTGTGTATGCCCACACAGTGTATGGTGCGACGAGAAAAATGATGTCTAAAACACTTTACAGGCTGGACAACTGTCAACGCTCTCAGACCAGAAATTTCCAGGCCAGTGCCGCTGAAGGAACTCCGCGAAAGAAGCTATGTCTGGCTGTCCAAATTTTTGTGGTCTACGGGCCTACATGATAGACTTTCGTAACGCAGCCTGCTACCGCGGAATTATGTACGTGATTTGCTTCGTTTGTACTCCTCAGTCTATTTCTCTTTCGGCTCCATCCAACATTGCTCCCGTGCATGGTATATGCGTAGCGCACCACCTGTAGAGGCGCCCCTGATAGCCACCTAGCGGGGGCTTCCAACAGTACGATTGGGAGCAGCAGCAGGCGACAAACCTTTGCAACAAGGATGACTGAAGTCCGCAGCTGCGATTTCTCCTTTGTTCGGGTGCCAGACTGCTTCTTCTGCGGTGACAGCTACAGGGAGCGGGCATGAACACGACGTTACCGGTGTTTGGGACAACCCGGTCCACATACGTGCGAGGTGCGTCCCGCAGACAAACGCAATGAACCCCATTTACACGAAGTGGAGCTCGTGTTAACTGGCCGCTAGGTTCTGCTGAGTAATGCGAATGCTCGATTGTTTTTTTTTTCAATTCTGCCCTTGTGGTGATACAGCTCCTGTACCTCAATAATAGGTACACGTCGTTAGTGCAAACCTGTATCTCAAACAAATCCGCACGGGGCGATGTCTGCACGTGGAGTAGCGATCTTTATGCCGATAAATACATGTGACATCGCCGAATGAGTGCCGTCAAAGTTACCTCAAGAAGAGTAGTTGCGAATTTATTGATGGAAATGGTACACTAGCCAACGAAGCCCCCTAACGCACGGGTTAATAAGAGCGCTAATTAACGCTGTACCGCCAATGCAATTCTGCTGCATACGCCGACGGATTGCCATTCCCGGTGCAGTTTTCGCAATTTTAAATTTCCTGAAGTAGCTGCTTGGAAACGTACAAAGCGACAGTCTGACCAACGTTTCAGTAGTTGTTTATTTTCCCCGAATGTTACTAGAGATAGATGCCACATTAAATATTTTAGGCAGAGTAGCGCCAGCCAAAGGTGATGGGCGTTGGTGGCAAGGCCGGGTTTAGTCCTCTGTGGCGTCAGCATAATAGGAATTCAGTTCTGTAGAAAATTCACATGCAAAAAGGGAGCACGTTGTGCAACAAACAAAGCACTCAGCGTGGTAAGTCTGCTCAGACAGCATCCAGGTGTGATGACTTCCAAACGTGACGCGAACTTTTCAGCGAAAATGGAACAGAAATACCATATGCAGCAACTATTAGAAATTGTCGCTCTGAACTAACTATTTTCTTAACACATTTCCCAAGAAACCAGATTATCCAAGATGTCCTGTGGCGAAAATAATAACACCGTTAAAACCCACCGTGGCTATGGTGCTGGGGTGCAAAGCACTAGGTCACGGGATCGAACCCCGGCCATGGCGGCCGCATTTTGATGGGGGCGAAATGCGAAAACACCCGTGTACTTGAATTTAGGTGCAGGTTAAAGAACTCCAGGTGGTCCGAATTTTCGGAGTCTCCCACTATGGCGTGCCTCATAAACAGATCGTGGTTCTGGCACGTAAAACCCCATAATTTTTAATAACGCTGTTAAAGAAGCGCTTGCCTGTTATCATTCCGACAAGACACAGCGTACCCGCCGTGGTTGCTCAGTGGCTATGGTGTTAGGCTGCTGAGCACGAGGTCGCGGGATCGAATCCCGGCCACGGCGGCCGCATTTCGATGGGGGCGAAATGCGAAAACACCCGTGTACTTAGATTTAGGTGCACGTTAAAGAACCCCAGGTGGTCAAAATTTCCGGAGTCCCCCACTACGGCGTGCCTCATAATCAGAAAGTGGTTTTGGCACGTAAAACCCCATATATTATTATTAAGACACAGCGTGATTTAGTCCCTTTACGAAAAAGCCAAGGTAAAAACCTCGCACCTAAAAAGAATCAGCAACAGTTCTGCATGAAGGAACTAGCAACAGTTCAACATGCGCGAAGTCACAACAAAAAACACATGCAAAAACATGAAGTGCGTAACCGCTGGCGCGAGGATTTACCGGGCCGCATAAAACCAGCAACTTCAGTTCTTTCAAGCTTCAGTGGCCTTAACATACAACACGATGCATTCGTGCAGTCGTGCTGCCTAGCTAGAGCAACGTGGTAAAGAAGCGGCAAGCGGCATTCAGAACGTTCGCGAAAAAACGTGGGCTGGCCGTGATCAGCTTCGTCGCCTAACCGTCTGAATATGATCGAGTGCAAGAAACACCGACACGACAAAAGACAGCACGAGAACAAGAAACTTCCTGCCAAACGGCGGCGATCCATTGCTACCATTGCCCCATCTGATGAGACTTTCCGGGGAATTATTCAAACCGCATCGCCGGCACGTTTTTGCTGGTATTTGAGCACCCCACCGTGCAACAATACTTCTTTGATATTCCTTGAAGCTTTGGCTATCACAGACATGCGAAGGGTGTCGCTTATTTGGCTCTGGAAACGTGAATAAGACAGAGAAGCGCGATTAACGACGCAGAAAACTACGCTGCGCGGCTGCCTCCTTTCGCGAGCGCACTTCGCAAGGTCGCGAGCAGTGGCGCGTCAATGACAACTACCTCTCGTTAACCTCCCTGCCCTTCTATCCATCCTTCCCTCCTTTCTCTCTTTCTGAAAAGTGAAACTACAAGACAGGATCACGTGAACTCGCAGGATGGTAAGGAGAGAGACAAGTATCAACAACCTTTATTTACAAGTCAAACAAATTTCACCCTCAGCGCTTTTACTTGACTGTGTAACAGTATAGAAAAACAAAGACAAATATAAACTCAATGCAGCAACCCGACAATAAAGAGCGCGGCTCTCTCGCGATGATGTTTTAATACTGCTTTTCAAAAGTAATAAAAGCAAGCTTGTAAAATGAAAACAAACAAACAAGCAAAAATAACATAGCAATCGGAGCATTAGTGCGGAAAAGCTGACGAGGCTCGAACGCTATTTGGCACGCAAACATGGCTAGAAACCACGTGAAAAGAACGAACTATTTCAAAAAAGGTTGAGCAACGTCGGCCCGCCCCGTCTCACCAGTGTTTCCACCAAAAGAGCACTCGAAACCTGCAGTGTTTTCAAGTCTTGAGACGTTGCAAGCAGCATTTACTTGGTGCGCTTCATTTCCCATTGCGACCGAGTGCCCAAGAACGCGCCGGCGTATGTGCCGACGGCTGCTGCATCGGCGATGATCGCTCGTGAGTAATACGGTGCGCACGATGTTCTGTATACCACCGCCCAGAATCGCGCACCACCATACGTGAGCAACTGCGGCTGTTTCAGATCCACAGAGCTTTGGAAGAACATTCCTATGCGTCTTGCCCCTGTGCGTGAACACGGAGCAGCGACTCGAAGATGATGAAATAAAGTCGCAGCCTCGCAAAACTGGCGCATTTGCGGCAGAAGCGAAACCAGTGCCAGCGACAGAAACCATTTTGGCGTAATAGGGGAACCGAAGTGACGGAAAAAAAGTTCGATCAAATAAATGAAAGCAACAACAACAACAAAAAGAAGTTAAGTAGAAAAGAGATAGAGAGCATTGGCATGTTTGTTCGTTTTACGATCCTCCTTCAGAGCAGAGCTTAATGATTCAACCTCGTAGACAATGGCACCATATCTTGCTGCTGAGATTCCCCATAATTGACGTGGCGTGACTCACATGGCCTTGTTTACAGCATCGATTAAATCAAATTTAACCTCCGACATCTCTCTAAGGAATTGCGTGCCGACAGGGGTCAAATGGAACATCGCGCTTCCAGAAAGGCAAAAAAAGAAGAAAGAAAAGAGTCCTGTGTTGAGCGGCAACAAACGCCATTTACTTAGTAAGCGTATGTTTACAGCACTTTATACAACTAATAAAACTACTAACCTTACTGTGTATGCTGTCTAATAATTTGCTATCACAATGAATGCTTCACCTTTCAGGTGAAGTTAAAATCACCCGCCGTGGTTGCTGAGTGGCTATGGTGTTTGGCTGCTGAGCACGAGGTCGCGGGATCGAATCCCAGCCACGGCCGCCACATTTCGATGGGGGCGAAATGCGAAAACGCCCGTGTACTTATATTTAGGTGCACGTTAATGAACCCCAGGTGGTCAAAATTTCTAGAGTCCTCCACCACGGCATCCCTCATTATCCGAAAGTGGTTGTGGCACGTAAAACACCATAATTTATTAAAAAACTAAGACCTCCTTTGTCTGGGTTTGCCAAGTGAGTATGGGAAATGAATTCAATCACCTTTTCAATAAATGCTCAATAATTTATTTATTTATTCATACACGGGAACAAGGCAACGTGACAATTTAGCTCTTTTGTTGCGAGTCGGAAAGCTCAGCGAGGATGGTTTTTCATTGGTTGACGAGGCTTACGGGTGATTGTTACGATGAAACTACGGGTTCGTGAACTCGCTGTTGTGCCCAAGCGGTAAGGGAGCAATCGTCAACGAACAAACGCTGTGACACTGCCAGTGATGCGGCACGATGTTACAAGTGAAGTCACAGCTTGGTGGCTTGATGTGTAGAGCCGAGGCATAACGCTCACTTCCGTTGATTTTGAACCACTCATGGCTCGCTGTCTGAGCTACAGTGCACGAACGCAAGGTCTAGACTGAAGGAAACCCACTGACTTGTTCCTATTTTCGCTGCAGAAAATGTCTTTGAATGAAAACTTCTTTTATTTAGAAAATTATTTGAACTGAACTGAACTGAATTTCTTGAAGTAGTCCCTATAGTGGTGCAAAGCTCTCTTTGACAGAGTGGAACACCCCAAATATAAGGCGCACCAGGTTGCACGAACTGACCTCTTCATTCCCTTTAAACTTAAAGCCTTTGCTCCGACCTCTACCTGGGCTTCATCGGCATGAAGCATCGTTTCTATAACAGTTGTGATTGGAAGTGGCTTTCATGGAGGCGTACACTACTCTAATTTGAGTGACCAGCAGTGTTGCGTGCGATGTCTGCGGCGGCGAAGAGAACATCGAACATCTATTGTGCCATTGCCATCGATTTTAGTCGGAAAGAGCAACATTATCCATAATATTGCGACGACTAGACTATCGGCCGTTGTCCGTACAAGTGCTACTCGAAGACCATATCCACTTCGCTCGTCAGCCCACAAAGCTGTGAAGGCAATTTTGTCTTTCTTGAGGGCGACTGGCTTGTGTGAACGCCTTTGACTTGCTCAGGCCCTCCGCGTACGTGCGCAAGCTCACCGCTTCTTTCCTCTCTCTCTCTCTCCCTCCTATCTCTATCTTATTTTGCTATTCCCTCTTTCCCGTCCCATAGAGCGGGGTAGCCAATTAGACGCATTTCCGGTCAACATCCCTGCCTTCTCTCTTTCTTTCCTCCTCCTTCTTGTCATAAATAGTCTGTGCGAACTGAGTTTTGTTCGTTCCTTTACTGGTCCTTCATTGACATTTGTAGGCAGCTTCACCACCCACGTTGTGTAAGCGCACCCAGACAGAATGCGCGTGAGCCAATTTGTATTAATTGTTTAAGACACAGCAGCTATACGGGCCAGTCGGGCCACTCATAGCTTGGATATGCAGTATATGCTGATAGAGTTGATACTTGTAGTGGGGCATCACGTAGTGCCGGGTGTCGTCTGTCCGCGTATGTTCTGCGTAGCGCGGTTATCTATACATGTATGATCAGTTGCGTACAATCGCACCACAGCATTTGACCTTTTTGTATTGCCTGAAAACTGCACTCAGGAGCGGAGTAAATGGTACTCCCATAAAGAACTGAACTATGTAAATTTTTTTGTCCAATGATGGTAGATGTTTATTTATTTGTCGATTTGTTTATTTATTTATTAAATATACGTTCAGTGCCTGAAGGCACTACAGAAAAGTGAAAAAAGTAAAAAGGAATGCAGCTAGCAGTACAAAATATTATTAAAGGCATTTTCCAAGGTGATCCTAAAGTCTTGACCATCAGTTCTGGCAGCAATGGTGTCGCGAAGGTGTTTCTATGCGACGTTTGTTATAGAAACGAAAGAATCATTTCCTGAGTTTGTAGCAATAATAGGTTCTATATTATATGTTACGATGGGGGGCGACAAACGGCGTCTTTGGAAGCATTGTTGCATGATAAATTTTATGAAAAAGAGTCTGGGTACACAGGATTTACGGTGGAGAGAAAGGTCCGGCATGCTGAGTGTTTTCTTAACTTACATGACACTGGATAGATGTGAATGATTTGATAAGGTGGAACCTGATGCGCTATTCTGAATGACTTTCAAAGCTTTAATGTGGATGTTCTGACTGGGGTCCCACATTGCGCGCACGTACTGAAATTTAGAGTTGTCTAGGGTTTTGTAGAGTGCTAACTTCAGGGAGGATGGGCCCGGTGGAAAAATTCCGATGCAGGTAACCAAGCAAACGGTTCGCGTTTTTAATTACGTGTTCGACATACGCATTCTAGGAGAGATTATAGGAGACGTGAGTTCCACGGTATTTAAGATAGTCGGCACATGGTAATGAAATGTTTTTGAGGAAGTAAGTACGTATGCAGTGGGTAGAAGTGTGACAAGAACCACAGATGCCTTTACATTTAGTTATGTTATGTGTAATGAACCATTTGCTGCCCCATTCAGATACACAATTTGTATCACACTGAAGATTAAGGGAATCCATATGAATAAAGGAAGATATTAGTGAAACTACGGAAAAAGTGAGTACTGAAAGCAGAAGAAAACAGAAAAAAAGTATGCCAACGAGAATGTCATACTTTTTCAATTTTTCATTTATGAACCTTTTATAAGGTGTATTACGCTTCACTTTTTAATACTCGTGACATTACGTACACCCCTACAAAAAATATAGAAAGGTAGCCTACGTATTATTAAAATTTCTGCAAATAGATCGCGGAAGAAACTGTATCGGATATTCATCGCTAATTATACCAGCACACGCCGCTACAAACAGCAATAGAAAGGGTCGGAAAGTTTTGCTTGATGGATAAAACACGCGAAATGCATGTGGGCTGACGAAATGTCATATGCTTGAATATTAAAGGCGGTGTATACAGGATAAATTAGAAGAAAATTCCAATTCTCACACCTTCATAGAAAAGCAGTACCACTGTCAGAGTGTGAAAAATTATATAGTAGAGATGCGATCAGTAACATATCCAGTTAGTTAAAGTAATTGATAAAGGTGAACAGAGAAGGAGAACCGCTGCGGCAAGAAGGTATATCGAAGTCATGCACCTAACCCTCCATGAACAAGAGGATGGGCTTGGAAAACCTGACAACTCTAGACGCGGTTCCTTTCCTAACTTTAGTTCCAGTCAACTGCTCGACGAAGCTGGGCAGCTTCATACACTCAAGCTTTCTTTAACCCATACATACTTCCCTGGGTATTTATGATCCAGCAGAAGCGCGTCTCGGCCTCTTTCTATCTCGTAATATTTCGAACGCTCCTAGGCCTCAGACATGAAACTGGTTTACTTAAGTTTGTACTAAAAATGCGCGTAATTTCTCCCGGTCTACCCCCTCCTCTCCACCCCCCCCCACACACGCACGCAGGCAGGTACGCATTGATGACATATGCCAGTTGTAAATTGGCCGTCATGCGTAGTTTATACAGAAACAGTGTCGCAAGATGATGATGAAGCCACATTTACTGGGCCTGAAATAAATCGGTGGTGCACGCAGGCACCCGACGGGGTGGTTCTCTAGTTACGGGACCCATATGTTCCCAGCAGCTCCTGGCCCCTGTCCGTCAGTGCGAGCTGAATCGGTAGGGCGGGGCTGGATAACAAGTTCTCCCTTCGCTCAAGGGATTGGGGATTGGGGGTGTTGGTGGGAAGGGGAGGAGGAGGGGTCTTGAGTTCTGTGCACTCTGCCAAGACGTGCGGCAGGGTGCCCTTTTCTCTTCTGCAAAAAGGACAGAGCATATCGTATTCCGCAGGGTTCATGCAGTTCATGAGTACGGGATGCGCAAGCGATCCCGCCTGCGCTCGACAGTGTCGCAAAGACTGCTCTTACTCGTGTTGCCTCGGTGCCTAAGAAACGGTCTTCGATTAAGAAGTTGGTAAGACAAAAAAAAAATTATGGGGTTTTACGTGCCAAAACTACTTGCTGATTATGAGGCACGCCGTAGTGGAGGGCTCCGGAAATTTCGAGCACCTGGGGTTCTTTAACGTGCACCTAAATCTAGGCACACGGGTGTTTTCGCATTTCGCCCCCATCGAAATGCGGCCGCCGTGGCCGCGATTCGATCCCGCGACCTCGTGCTCAGCAGCCCAACACCATAGCCACTGAGCAACCACAGCGGGTAGTTGGTAAGACAGGTATTAACGGGGTGCAATTACAAAATTTACCACCAATTACTACCTACTTACTGGCTGTTCACTGCCCGCCGTGGTGGCGTAGTGGCTTTGGTGTTGCACTGCTAAGTCCGAGGTCGCGGGATCAAATCCTGGCTATGAAGGCCGTATGTCGAGAGAAGCGGAGTGTAAAAATATCCGTGTACAGTGCCTTGGGTGCACGTTAAGTAACCCTGGGGGGTCGAAATTAATCGGGAGTCCTCCACTACGGCGTGACTCATAATCATATCATGGCTTTGGCACGTAAAACCCGAGACTAATCTAATCTTAATTTAACTAGCTGTTTACTCCTCTCGATAATTCAGACTTAGTAAGTGCTGTCTTTACTAAACAGTTACTAGGTTTCACAGACGGCTTGGTAAACGGTAATACCACAGAACACCTATACAAACTTAGAGAAGGGCAACTGTACCTTCCACATTGCAACAGAAATAAGAGTAGTGGTGGCGCTGTGAACTAAAGTACGTGACCGAGAGATGGCGCTGGAAAAATCAAAACTAATATTATCATCATCACATAGTGAGCAATATGGCCTCTACGGTAGCGGCTGGTGGGGCTCGCCACGCTGCTCGCTTGCTTGTTTTGGGCGTTTTGTTGGCTTTTCTGGGGCGGTATTCATCTGTACGGCACTCTAAAAAGACTGCAAATATCTTTATTATGCCGCCAGGTCACCGACAAGGCTGGTGAATGAAGGGCAAATGAACAAGGCAATGGTGAATGAAGCAGTACAGAATAGCAGCAGGTAATGCTGTTTTTCACTGAGTTTACATCATACAGAAACACAAATGGGCACCTATTTAATTGAATTGATAGCTGAAATCGAGTAGTTTTCTCATCGTGTTCGGCGTGCCGCTAAAGCAGGAAGAACGAAGTTTAGGACAGCGATAGTTATGCTGGGCTACCCTCGTACTTGTATTGCTTACTGTGCCACTTGACTTGTTTCAAACTATACATATATTGTCGGCGTTCGACGGTTTCAGCTAGACTAAATAAAGAAACATAAAATATATCGGCAAACATACAGTATACTGTCAGCAAGTTAGGGCCGAGCTGCAATGTCCCATTGTTTTCATAACACATAGGCGAGAGGTACGAAGTGCAAGCAAAAAAAAAAAAAACACACGTTATAATAAATTTTCCAACCCATGGTGTCTGCTCTTGATACTTACGCTGCACATTTAGTGTTCAGGTGCGGCAAAAGGCTTTGACACAAGTGGAGTACTCGTAGGAAAGCAAGGAAGGTTATGGGAGACAAGAGTGCTTACAAAGACCTCTGCAAATATTGGGTCAATAAAGAAGGACACTAAATAAACATATAAATAAGCCCAATCAATGCTCACGGATCCTTGGAAAATGCATTTTACGGTTTCATGTTGGAAAAAAACGTCTCGATTTGTGTATTCAAACAACACAAAGGGATTTTAGAAAGAGATGAACACTTTAATTATCGGGTTTTACGTGCAAAAACTACTTCCTGATTATGAGGCACACCGTAGTGGAGGACTCCGGAAATTTCGACCACGGGGGGTTCTTTACGTGCACCTAACTGTAGTACACGGGTGTTTTCACATTTCTCCCCCATCGAAATGCGGCCACCGTGGCCGGGATTCGATCCCGTGACCTCGTGCTCAGCAGCCCAACACCATAGCCACCGAGCAACGACGGCGGATAAGATGAACACTTCAATTGAGTAACAAAGGTGAGCCAGGGAAGCCTTAGCCTGGAGTCAACGTTTCAACAAGCAGACATATTTGTGACGGCCGTGACAAACACAAGTTTTCACGCTGAGGCTTCCCTTGTTCGTCGACTAAATGGACGAACAGTTTGGCTAAGTGTTAAGTCAAACTTACTCCGAGTATATTTCAAGAAATGTTTGGGAATGCACTGCACTGAAGTTTGTCATCTCCTTATTGAAGAGAAAGAAACATTGTTTTTAGTGATTCGTCATGCTTGAGAAATGTGGAGTAGGCCGGTTGTGTGAAATTGCTTTTTCAAGCTATCTCTTACGGTGCAAGGCAAGCCTAGTTATTGATTTCACGCAAACTGTACATGAATGTTTTGTAGTTAACAAATGTAGAATAATGCGCTTACCCAGATCTAATTCTAATCCTAGCGCTTACTATCTTAACAACGTTCCCTTAGACTTCGTCATGTCATATAAATATCTTGGTGCACACGTTACGAATCACTTAAATTAAAACATTAATATAGAGTACCTCATCAAAAATGCTAATCACATTCTCGGGTACTTACGGCGCGGCTTTTTGAAAGCACCGTCTACTTAAAAACTACAACTTTTCAAGACTCCATTACGTTCGAAACATGAATATGCATCTGCAATAGGGGGTCCCATATGCGCTACTCTTATTACTTCACTTGAACTAGTAGAAGATAACTCTACTTGTTTAAATCTTCTTAATTATAACCGTACCGCGAGTATAACCTCAATGAAAACTAACCTAGCAATAATTCCACTAGCTAAGCGCCGCAAAGTGAACCGTCGCTTTCGCCATTTCATAAAATTTCCCATCACACCGCACTTCACGACGACTTCGCACATGGGCCTCAGTACATTTCAAGCCGCCTCGATCATCGCAGTAAGGTGCGAATTGATTCATCTTGCACGAAGTCTTTTTTTCAATCTTTCATCCCACATACGTCACAGGAATGGAACAACCTTCGCTCAAGTATGGTAGACACCACCGATAAGAAACTTTTTTGCAAAACGTTAGCTAACGTCGTATAATCGCGAGAATCATTACGTTACCAAAACCAGTACTCTGCCAGAACTCACTGCATTTGTTTGTCTGTTTGCTTTACTCTACTACTTTGTAACCACTACCCTTCTTTAATGCCATATGGCCCTGAGGGTGCCTTAAATAAACCATATATAATAACAAAATGAAGAGTGACTGCCAGAGTTTCAGTCAACATGAAGCATCATTTACTCAAAATTGAATTGAGTGTTTTTGATCGTTTTAATATTCTTTGTATTTTCATGTAACAAATTAACGTTGTGAGCGAGCATGTAATACTTGGTGGTAATGGCCGTCAAGCTGATTTGCAAAGAGGAGATGATATTGTTTGTGCATTAGCAAGTAGGAGCTTACTATGTCGTTTCTGTGCTGGTCGTCACGGCTATAATGACTAGAAAAGAAACAAGTTGGAACACGACATGTCACTGCTCAGATTGTCATAAAACGCCTTTAAACACAAGTAAGTCTGTATGTCAAATTTTAACAGTCCCACTCGGCACGACACAAAACTCTAGACTGCTACTTTTCTGATAGGGCTTACAACCCTCTATCTCGTAAATTTGCAAACATTTCATGGTGAGGCACGTAGTTCAAGAGGACCTGTTGTCATTATGGTGACTGTTGAGCTTCTTATGGCTTGGCGTGGGCAGCTTGCAGACCAATAATCTCTGTTTTGTCCATCTTCCTGGAAAGAGCAATGATGAAGCAATGATGAAACATGCAAGCAAGAAATAGTGAAACAGAAGTTAGTGTTAGTATTGTTAGTAAGTGTTCAGAAACATACAATGTGACGATTCTGGCCCTTGATGTTACTTCCAGTGGTGACAGATTCACTGTTGACTTGTACGTCCTGACAGAATACAGTCCAAAGGGGTGAACAAATATGAACAGCGTCTTGGAGGCTGGAACCGCAATTTTAAAAAATTTCACAGTTACTATTCTTTACTAAAGTTTCTTCTTCTTCTTCTACTATGATGGAAGTGTGGGTGGGTTTGTGATTGATGCAGGACTAAGAAGAGTGCACAAAACGCTGCATGACAGAAAAGCACACACACAGGCAACGCTGTTTTGCGTGTGCATTTGTTTCAATGGCGTCTTTGTTTGGGCTGTGCTTAGCAAAGCCTCAGTCAGATAGCAATTTTTTCTGCCAAATACTAGGCAATAAACAAGGTCAGTTTATTATGTCTCAAATCCAATTAATCTAACTGTATCACCGGAAGTACACTTGCCATTAATGTGGAGTGAACTTATCGCAGGATATAATTTATGCAGAAGCAGCCAAAAGTACTTATTATTTATGCTGTACTCCGTGTTAGACATTTTAGCATCGTGGCAAAATAACAAGAGTGTCGTTTGAATTGCGTTTGAAGAGCAATTACCTTATTATTATTTTCCACTTTTAAGAAGTAACTAAAGGAATCGGTTTTATCCTCCGCGCACTAAAAGAAATTCGAAGTTGAAAATGCGACCAAGCGATTTTTTTCACTCACCGGTGCACAGGTCTAGAGGCTGCAAAGGTAATCCGTTTTCGTGGGTAGTCTTCGAGCAGACTGTGCTCGCTTCCAGCGATGGATTTTGGCGCTGGCCAGCACATTTTTTTTCCAGCAATACGTCATTACCCGGCCTAACGATGAAAACCGTGCAGCCGTTATGCCAGTGAAACGCTGCAGCTGATAAAATTCATCGTCTCTAAAAACGTTCATTTGGTGGTGGCTATGGAATGTTCGATGCATAAACTGACTCAGATATTATCATTGTAATCGAGCCTGCGTGATGCTGCTCAAAGGAAACGACCACCCCGTTCGCAAATATTACCGCCGTACAATTTGAATCGATAAAAGGCCCGGGCTTAAATCGATGCTAGCGGGCTGCTCCGTATCACACGTCAGTGAAGTCTCAGAGCTTTTATTCAAGTAATAAAGCACTGACTTTAATAACAGAATTCCAATAAAAACAATTATCTGCTTGTTAAAAAAAAAACATGTTGACTATGTTTGTCGGCTATTATATGTACATTTATAATCAAATATTTAGCCGCATTGTGCGCCCCTAGCAGAAAAAATACAAATTAAAATGTGCGACGAAATAACAGCAGCTCCACTTGCGCGCTTCACGCTGGAACGCGCCGCGGCTGATTTTTCGCCCTCTGTGGCGATCGCTGGAACTTGAGAGAGTGTGCAGGGCATGGTAATACCTAATCTCACCCGTGGTCTTTTATGCTGGGTAGTGATGGCAGTAATGGGATGTTTAAGCCATAATTTCTATCAATATGTTGGAGAAATAGTTATACGCAGAGAGAGAGATAGAGGAAGGGGGAAAGGCAGGGAGGTTAACCAGAGGGGAAGATCCGGTTTGCTACCCTACGCTGGGGAAAGATGGTAGGGGGAGATAAAGTGATAACAAAGTAGAGATAACGAAAGAAAGAAGCACAGACATACAATCACATCTGGTCACTGTCGCCGCACACTGTCACCGCACAGCACAGTAGCACAGCGTTGTGGAGAACATATGCGGAGACTGCGCGTTATATATATATGGTTTCATGACTTTGTTTATTTATCCAAATACATAGGTGCCAACCGGAACAATCTGTGCTCCTGAAGGTTATGATTACATATACTCGTAAGGTCGTTCTTAGAAACATGTCGCGTACAGTATCCCGATCATTGTATTGTGCTATTCGTTGCTCCCCCTTGTCGTTTTTCTCTTCTATACAGTGCAGTTTATTACACGCAACCTAACGTTCCAGTCATGAGTCTAGAGCCGAACTACACGTACGCTTACTGGCGCACGAGAGCTCACGCCGCGCGCCTTGCGAGAAAAGGCGGTTTGAAGCTGCAAGACGCACGCTAACACGCGACCACTTGGCTCCCTATTTTTGCCGTGGTAGCCATCGTTTCGCGTTTTTGTGAGGCATAGCTATAGATCGCCGATAATTGTCTGAAGATATCTGTCCGCGCCGCGCTTCCACGCGTACGATCTGTCCTGCACCATCTGCGCATGCGTGTAGGCGGGCGGGCGGGAGCTACCGCGCGCCGGCAAGCATACGTATAGTTTGACCTTCACGTGTAATTATTTGACCATGTTATATCCCTAAACTGTGTGGTAACGTGATCATCGTTTCTCTTTTGTTCGCATGCGTATTTGTCGCACTCATTTGGAGCAGAAACGGCCTAATTGTTTCTTAGCAGTGGAAGCGCAACATGTACGCAAAACAGACCCCACTGGCTTAATTTGGTAGGAAATGCCGCTATACCGATGCTATTACTGCGTGTGGTTCGTTAGTTGACTGCATGGGCTAGCGGTATGCACCATCTCGTTTGGGTATAGTAAATGCAACTACTCGCGCCGTTACTAGGTGCCCTTACTAGAATATTAGTTAACTTTGTGACATCCAAAGGAACTGGTTAGGAACTTACGTGCCCTTTTTTTCAGAGTGAAGAATGGCGCAGACGCTTAACCCTGGTCTGAACCGAATGAAACACAAATTCTACCCCGCTTTAACGCTCCCCCACCGCCCCTTCCTGACGAGCTGCAATATAAGCAACGTGGGCACGGTTAAATCATTTTGTTCATCGAACGACACCTAGGAGGGCAAGTCGGAGCGGATTAATTTCGTCGTTTTATGACTTTGTTCGCCATCCACTGCGTTAAATTTGATGAGGCTTGCGGAGTTTAACAGCGGCAGTTAAAAATCTATACCGACTGTAGGAAGTATGTGTTGATTTAGAAATCATTTGTTTTACAAAAATTGTAGAACATCGCAAAAAAAAAGCAAGAACAAAGTTCAAGAAACGAACTGAGGCATCAAACTGACAAATTTAAGCCGAGGTAAAAACGATATGACAAAGCTGTAAGCTGGCCATATTGATAAATGTATAGCGTACAAAAGTTATGAATTATACAGAACTTGTTCTGAAATTAGACTACTAATTCACAACTAGGACTTTTGCAAAACCTTCACAAACATTCTAACAATATGATGTCATCTTGTCAGCCTCATTTGCACTAACAGATGCAGTTTAAGAAATTGAATGATCTATCTTTGGTACAGGGCCACAGATTTTTAAGCTTCGTGCTTCAATTTTCTTGAACTTAACCAGTTATTGGCAATAGTTGCAAAAGCTATGGAGCACATGAACCATAGTTATGCTTCAGACAGTCGGTAGAATTCAGCCGCCACTGTCAAATGCAACAAATTTCATTAAAATTAGTGCTATGGTTACCTAATTTGAGCATTTCTTCGTTTCACTAGCCTTTGGATGAGTGAATCGGAATAAGGCGCCAACCACATAGAATGCCTTGCAGACGTATTTTAGTCCCGTCATGCGCTGGCATGAGGGCGTGCATTTTTCAACACGCGATCAACACACGATTGGCCAGTCCGGGCGTATAATATCACGGAATATCCACTGGGTCAGAGTACATGCGAGTGGCGAGTGTTTCTATAAATAACGGGTACATCAATATATTCGCTTATACAGAACAACATAGCAACACTAAACCAATAAGCGCCAGAAGGCAATAAATTAGCGTTGGTAGCACGTGCCTTATGACGAGGAATGGCGCTACCAATGCTTTGAGCGTGCCTTTGATACTATCAGCTGCTGCGATTGCCTGATAATAAGGGATCGCGAGGTCGAAGAGCGGCCACAAAGCGACCTTGGCAGGCTTGCCAACATTGCTTGCGATAAAATCCCGTCGCCGACAATGCCGCCGCGCTCGTGCGTGCAATCACGTCCAATGCACCGCAAATGACGTCAGCGCCCTGTCGTTATAACGTCGCGCGTTGTTTTCGCAATTATGGGACGAAATACTGCATGCACTCAAGGGTTACTGTTTGTGCTCTGCGTGCTTGTGTGCACCCGAATATCATTTTACTAGAAAACGCTGTGTCTGCGCCTATTCCCTCTCGTTCCCGTTTCCACTTCTCACCTTCTGAAGAGTTCGCTTAACATCCAGGCCGGCCCTTCACCTTTGCGTAATCAGTAGATCTCTATACGGGCATTGGGAAATGGACGCGCCGCGCGAGTATACCGTGATCTATCAGCTCTGGCTGTTTGAGCATTAAACAAAACGGGGTCCTTCCTCGCTCCGATTACTTTTTGTCGGTGCAGCCACCCCCTTCGGACGCTGGTGGTGGTCAGCGCACCCTTGTGAACACGCGCACGTGTGTTGGGGACAGAACCAACACGCGGCTCCGATGTCGACGCTAATGGTCCTCGCTCAAACACTACAGGCAGATGGGACGGCGATTGCCTGTAGATAGCTCGTGCACTCGAAAACAAGGGCGCACGTTGCAGATACGTGCACGCTCCCGCGTCCTTTCACGAATGCAGCTGCGCTCGATTAGTCCTTAAATACCTTTTGCGAACGCTTATTTGTCTTTCAGGACTGGCTCTATTACTAGGGGCAACGGCGCCAGCGGCGCATCCGCAGAGGAAACGTTTCCTTGCGCCAGCGTCGAGCGGTACCCTCCGAGCTTGAATTTTTTACATTCCAGAGAAATCATTCAGTGGGAGTTGCGAAGTGGCGTTTGTTGGCCGTACGTAGCTTTACTACGGCGGTTTCAGGCAAACAAACACGCAAAAAGGACGCTGTTCTTGTTTATCGACCATTTGCAAGCATAGAGCAAGCACACTACCAACTTGGACACATTTTTCCTCAGAAATCTCCTAGGTGAACCTAAAGCTTGCGGTTCTCGGATGTGCCGCAGCAGCAGCAGCCTGGAGCGTAGGTAACAAAAGCTTCGCTTTAAAAAGTGGTAAGGTGAATATGCGTTTGTCGTCTGCCCACGAGAAAGCTTCAAATTAAAGGAACTGTTAAGTAAGCTATCTTACTTAGAGGAACAAAAGTTTTTTCGATATACAAAAAAGGGTGCTGCGTTTTCACTGACAAGTGTTAGAGAGGGCGCTACGTTATACGATAATGCCGCAAATTAACGTGCACTACGCCCAGCCAACCTCCACTAAACGTGTTGATCGTGTCACATAGGCGCCGAGTTAAAAAAATCAATAAACAGTATAATTTGGATTGAAACATTAACGTGAACAACGTTGAATACTGTAGATATGATTTATTTAAAAAAATAATTCATGTGTTGAGTCCTTCATCTAGTCCTAAATACTGTAAACCGTTGTGAAGCATACTTTTCGTTATGTCGGTTCAGTGTCCCGTACTCGCTTTCTGCAGTGATGCACGCTAAACTGATTTGCATAGCAACGTATATTGGCAAAAATTTGAGCTGATTGAGTGACAACGAAATGAGCGATCATGTAACGTCATGATCCAAACCGTCGAGCTAAACATTTAGAGTATAGTTGATTCCTACTCGTTGCAAGAAATATCCGAATCTAGCTATTCCATGGGTAATTTTGTAACGTTAGCCTTGCCCATGGCGAAAATTTTCAAAGTCCAACCACTACTATTCTAACCTCCTTACCCGTACCCTGAAGGCATGGACGTTGTTGACTGAATTGCGCTTAAGCAAACTTAAGCAAAGCGTTCGACCAAGGCAGGCATGCTGCGTACCCTGTATCTCATTTCGCACTGCTAACCGACCCTAAACGCGGCTTACCATTGACACTGTATACAACTGTAAATCGCGGAAGAATTGGCGGACGAGTCAAGGCACCCGCTTCCTAAGTATCTATCCTCTCGGGAACAAAATGTCACTTATATCTCGCGCCTGTGCGGGGCCATTCTACATCCATTTATCTACTAACACTTTACGTTCTGCATCGAATTCAGGACACTGTATCCAATAAAGGTCAGTGTCATTAAGGCTTCACTCTATGCGTTTCGACGGGTTTCTGGCTCTACATCAGTTTATAAGTGGCACTTTGGGCATGTAGTTGCAGGCAGCTGTTACAGGGCTAGTTACGCCTGCAGATAGCAGCACTCCGCCTCTAAGCAAAGCCTCATCATGCCATTGATGAAGCGTAAGTGCCAAGAAAGCTTTTATTTCGCCACAATAAAGGCCATTCTCTAGAATTCCGCGGCACTTTCTCAATTAATCGTGACTCTCTATAATTATTTCAGGACGTTCGCTTATTACGAGCGCGTTCGCCTAAGCGCACATTTATCCGAAGAAATCTTCAACCGAAATGGCACGCGCCGAGCCGCACCGCAATCACTACAGTTCTGACATACGGATTTCCCATTCACCCCACAACTTTCCTGGTTCCCGATTGTATGCGCGCAATTCGTAGCAAGTTTCTACATCGTCTCAAAATCGCCGTGGTAACTCAGATGAGAATGGAATTGCGGGGGTGCAGCTCGAGGTCGCAGGCTCGATTCCGGCGGCATCCCGGCGGGGATGGAATGAAAACAAAAAAACTGCTCGTGCAATGTGCAGTTTGTGCATGTTAAAGAACCCGAGCTTGTCAAAATTAATCCGGTGACCCCCAACACGGAGTGCTTTCTAATCATTACGGGACACCTCATAGTTTTTTTTAAGGCGACAACCTTAGATGGCTCATGGGCCGAAAAAAATCCGTTGTCCGACGTTATGACACCAAAATTCAAGCGAACCAATATGGAGATATAGGCGAACCGGGCTCCAAGTTGGATCCCAAATGACATCGTGAAAGTCGTGTGTCAAAGACACTACCTTTGGCGTTAATTAAGGTGAAGTTAATTAACCCACAGTTAATTAAGGTAGAGTTAACTAAGGCACTCGAACCCACGGCTAATGGTGCGAGAAAACTATAGGAAGTAACAACGCATTCGAATGAAAATGTCAAGTAATGCATTGAATGTCTCGTGAGTGCGCAGGCTTTCGTCGCGTTCATTCATTTAGCGTGTGCTAAAGTGACTGTCAACTCTTTTTTCTGCGTGTCGTGCATATTAGTTATCTCGCGGCGTTCCTATAAAGCCTCGAAATGGGCCCAGGTGAGCACTTGCCGAAAGTGACAATGTCCGACAACGCTAACAATTCACTTCGACACTTGCAACATTTCCCACACATCGCCCTTATACGAGGTCACTGAACTGTCTCAAATGTTGTGCCCGCTGCAGTGTTTCATTTTTTAGATGAGTGTGTGTTTGTATTTGCGTTAGCTCATCTTTATTTACGCGTGTGTGTTTGCGTCTGCATTCAAGAGTGCTTCTAGCCGCAACAACACCTTTGCTGAAAAAGGGAATAAAACGGGCTACGTGATCAGGGCGAGCATTCCTTAGGGTTAAGTTGATTCATTCATCGCGCGGAACCGTCCAAAGCAACGCACCTTCTACGAGAACGCAAAGTGATTAAGGGTTCCAAAGTTAATCCTTGAACACATGGCCCATTTAACTCGTAGCTCGGGCACGGATGATGTTTGCATTCTGCCCCCATCGGAATCCAGGTGCCACGGGATAGGATCAAACTAGCACACTCGTGTCCAGCAGCTAAATGCCAGAGCAAAAGCACCCCCCCCCCCCCCACCGGGTGGGGTGAACATACACTTCACGACATCGCATCACCCATTCATGCGCTAAAGCTCGTCAATTCCTCCTCCCCCCTTTTCACTTCGCCCTCTTGTATATTTTTTTACAGTGAACCATGTTTTTGCCGTGCACGCTCAGTAAAAAAAATCAAAAAACAAAGAAAGAAACAGAAAGAAACGAATGGAAATAAAGCTAGAAGACACGCGCAGGAGCTCCGCTCGGAATGGTTCGATGGGCGTGGAAAACAGCTGTTATTTGAATGTCAGGCATGTTCCACTGGAGCTTCAATGTTCTCGCCAGCTGTCGCCGCATCCGCAGAAAACCGCCTACCGTTATCGGCTGTTCCAGCTCCTTCTTGAAAAGTGAACGCTTTCTTGTAATGGGTACGCCTGCACAGCGTTGCTTCGACGCAAATTAAACGAGTGTATGCGAACCACTGCACATGAAATCGTAACTATTCCCCAATCTCCCGTTATTCTTCTTCTGATACTGGAACATTTGCGCCCGCGCAGAAATATGACGTTTCCCTGTGCGGTCGCGTGCAAGACGGCCCATCCCTTTTGAGAGCCAAGCCGTTCGCAGTGTTACTCGTGGCAGAAGAAGAGCCGATCTGGGCGGCATTTCTTTTTTTCCTGACCAGAGCGCATCACTCCTTTCGGTTGGTTGAACGGATGCTCCTTAAGGAAAACAAATAGCCTAGTAAACCGAGCCCAGACATATATCGCTCTGGCTCAGAAAGCAGCCCGACAAGAGAGAAACAGATTGCGGGCGTTGGCTCGTTGCGGTTGGCGCAGTCTCGCAGAGTAACACAATTGGCGCTGGCGAGGCCTGCCGTAAAAAGGGAGGAAGCCCGTAACCATAGGCGGAAAGTTTTCATTTTGCCGGGGGGCGGCTGGGGCCTGACCAGCTTTCCGAACCCCATATATATATATATATTGCACTGGAACGTCTTCGTGTGATCTCGAAGAATTCAGCGCTAAAGTGACAGCGTTATATAAGTATATACAAGGCCTCATCGTAGGAGACATTTCAATTTCACAGCCTGAGTTTTCTCGGTGGTTTAATCTTCCTTCGTGTAAATGTCGCACACTTGGCTACCACTAATACTGCCTCGCCTTTTCGGCGAAACTGCAGCCTCCCTCTTTGTTCTTTTTAATATATTTTTCTGTGAGTCCGAGCATAAACGCTGCTGAGCATGACTGCTGTTAATTCGTATTTCGAGTCAATGCGGCTTGGCCTCATTTCGGTTAATGAGTGGATTACACAGTGTTCCCCAACTATCATGCACCAATACTTAAAAAAGAGCAGTTGCGTTACTCGAAGAAAACCCAGTGCATATTGTTTCCAGTACAGCGGAGTAGCCGCCAGTAATTCTTTCGTTACTGAGACTTAATTCGGTAATTGCAATTAATTACTTAACTCGAGAAGTATTGTCCTAATTTTCAAAGTGTCAATGAGGCATTTGTAGGCACCTCAAAATGACATCTAACTACTGTGTTTTCAGCGACGTACTACTTGTGTACGATTTTTTTTTTCCGACTAGCAAAGAAACCTCACGAAGTATGAAAAATAGCACCTAACTGCACTCCCACCCGCATCATAAAACAGCGCCCTCAAATAAGCTGATTAAAAGCAACTGCATTGCCTTTCGCAAACCCGAAGAGAGAGCGCATGACCATAATGCGCAGGTTTCGCCGCTTTGCAGCTATTCCTTCCTCTCTACGGCGCACTTATTATCCGTCACTCAACACCGACTGATCATATTGATAACAAAAGCCCCTTGATAACGCGGCGGAAGCGCCGCTCTGACCACGCACGAAATACGAAAAGCAATGTAAAGGGCATAGAATGTTTCAAAATCCCGGCTTTGCTCACACCGCAACTAAAGAGTGCACGCGAAGCTATATTTCGCGCCAGAAACTTGGTTCGAACAAAAGCGAAATTAAAGTGACCGTTTTATTTTTTCATCAAAGTGTATACATGCTGCAAAAACAGGTTTGTGCAAAAAAATGAAGGCGAAATAAACCCACCGGGATGCGACCAACGTGTATAGAAAAGCAAAACCGATGCGTTCAAGAAAGTAAATATGCCACTTTTAAATGAGCCGAATTGGCAATCAGGAGGTCAGGGGCACTATAACGTCAAACTATTCCAATATGTTTCTATTCCAATCTCCTGACGTCAAATTTGCGTAACCACCGACGCAAGCACCGGGCGGTCAGCGGCAGGGTTGTCTGAACACACCAATAAAACGCTCTCCTGGTTCATAGGAGGTCACCTTTGTTTGCTTGAAAAACGAATAACATTGCCTACACTGAGCGGCTTGTCGTATCTATTTGGCAGACAAGAGGCGAGGAGAACGCTCAAGTGGAGAGGTATTCGATGGGGCAGAGCCAGTGCACTGAAAATCGATAACCGGATGAAGAGGGTGGTGCTGGCGTCTGCGATTGGTCGGCTTTTCCTTACTTAACTTGCGGTGGCTGGTCGAAAATCACGGTGGCATGCAACGGAAGCTTAAGAATGACGCTAAAACTGACCCTCAGCAAAAAAGAGTTGGCAGAATGAGGTGCTAAACGTGCCGAAAGGGCTCGAAAACGTTACACGTCCACGCAAGAAGTTTTATTATACGCAAATACACCCATGCTATCCGGCAGGTGCGAGTAGCCAGCGCCTGAGCGATTGGCGGCAGCCATCTTTTATTCCTTTCGGAAGGGGGCAGCCTGCGGCTATTCAGAAAAAAATTCAGTTTTGTTCGGCATATTAATGCATCTTTAATGCGTACACGTCACTTTGACGCGGTGAGTTTTCGCGGTTTTGTGACGTTGCGTGACAGGCAGGTGAAGTGGGTGCAGCCCGAAAACTTTTGACCAATAGCCGGGGGCTAATGGCGAAAAGGGGTCGTATCAGAAATAACAGTTTTTCCTTTTTCTGTCAAATCACGCATAATCAGTGTGTACACATCATATCAAATGGGGAGGTATCGTGGTTTTCGTGACGTCGCGTGACCGACAGGTTCTTGTCCAATCGTGGAGGGCTGATAGCAGAATTGGAATAGAAAAGTTTGGAATAGTTTTACGTTATAGCGCCCCTGTACAGAAAAAAAGAAAAAGAAAGGAAACGTCATATTGCAGTCTGCCTCTATTATCAATGAAATTGTAAGGTCCGTTGAACACCAGCCTAGAGGACATGTTCGAATAGGTCTCCTTTTTTGCAGCTACGCAGTACTGTGTCCGTTTTATCACATCATCAGTGGCTTTTTTGATGACCGACGCCATACTTCTTCGCGAGACATCCGTTATCCTTGCCTTTAACTAATCTGACCTCTGTCTCGATCATGTACGCATGATATTTCACATAACCCCAAAGAAAAAAATCGAATGGAGAGAGGTCACGTGACCTAGCCAGCCGATTCATAGGCCCGTGCCTTCCAATCTACTGCGCATGAGAAGTCACATCCAGCCAGTTTGGAGCTCAGCTGCTGCTGTGTGCGGGTGACCCATCTTGCTGACACCACAGAAGTGGAATACGTGACAGGCGGGACTTTACTGAGAAACTGATCCACCATTCCTTCAAGGATTTCGTTGACGTAACGTTGTCCAGTCAGTGTGTGATCGAAGAAGATGGGACCGATTATAGCACCGGCGTAAATTCCGAACCACACACAAACTGTTTATTCGGATGTTTTGCAAACCACTCTGTAAATTTGATTGGAATTTTTTGCCTAAGTTGGTTGCTTCAGAAGTTCGTTAATTTTGACTAATTATCTAAGTAAGCAAAATAAGAAAATAGCGTGACACATTTCATGCAAAAGTGAGCAATATGCATTTGGTCGCCCGAAACGCCCTGTATGTATATATCCTCCTACACAGTGCTCATGACGCGCCCGTTATTTGCAGGAACCAACTAGGAACGTCATATGACGCATGAAAAAGAAAAAGAAAACCAGGGTTCCCTAATTGTTTACAAGGCTTCTAACTCAACCAGGAACGGCAAATTTATGTTAGACATGACAATTACCATGACCACCCTTCCCATTTCCACGAAATATAAACATGTTGTATCCTATAGCTATTTGGGGACACTGGGACGCATAGGTGCATGGTAGTGGCCATATCAGACGTTCTAAAACTTGATTAATAATTTTTTTTAACAAAACCTGCGTTTGATCCAATTAATTTAACTTCGCGCAGAAATTTTCATAGCGTTCCAGCCATTTATGCGAAACTTGTTCTCGGTGGCATTTGTAGTTCTGTTAGGGCAGCGGGCTAAATTTTGCCCCGTTCGTTAGACACACTCGTAACGCTCTAGAGTGCTTGGATACGTAATTTATTACCACAGCCTCAATTAGCCGCCCACTTTGAACTTTGCCTGCACGTCACCCATTGCCTCGTCCTTACTGTCACCAGACGTAAAGAAGCTGATTCGTTTACTTCACTGAGGACACCAGGCGAAACCGTTATACGTATCACACATAAAAAAAAAAAGAAAGACAACGAGGGTTCTAGAAGTATTCGTAACGCTTATAAGTTGTAACGTTTCTAAGTAAGCCAGAAACGTTAAAACTGCTCGTGACACATTCCAGTTAAGCTTCGCCCATTCCATCTAAGTATAAAACTCGTAAAGTGCAAAGTACTGTTGTGAATTTGGGAAACGTAGCTGATAACGACAGTTTGAAACTTTCCAAAGCTTGCATAAGATTTTTAATTTTTCAATTTTTTTTTCATATGCTGCATTTCATCAACACGCATTTAACATCGCACACAAACTTGCCGTAGCGTTCCCCATATGTTATCAATATTTGACCTCGGTTGTAATTGTAATTATGCCAGGGCAGCGGTGCAAATTTTAGCCGTTCTTTAACACCCTAATAACGCCCCGGTCCACTTGCGTGCATACTATATTATCAAAAGGTGCATTTAACCCACCTATCTGGAACTTTGCCTACACATTACATATACGGCACCTCTAACTTTCTCCGAAGATGAATAAGGTAGTTCACCGAATTAAGGCACATGAGAAACAAACTGCGAGCGTCGTATGACGAACACAAATAGGGGGAGAAAACAAGGGTTAAGTAACTGTTTACAACGTTACATTTAAAATAAGTACGTGAAAGTTCGTCAGCGCATTACACTAAAACATTACCAATATTTTCATGGATTTAGAGCTTCGTACCTCGTGCTGTTGTTTCAGGAGTCTGGGAAACATTTGGAGTAACGGCAGCATAACACGACGGAACGCTTGAATAAGTAGAGAGAGAGAAAAAGTAAGGACAGGAAAGGCAGGGAGGTCAACCAGAAGAGCATCAGGTTTGCTACCCTACACTGGAGGTGGAAGAAAGGGGAATATAAAGAGGAAAAAGGGAGAGAGTGAGCACTGAGTGCGTGTGGGCGGGATGCACAGGGACACTATAAATGGTCTCTTAAGCCAGTGCACTTCAAGTATTGCACTAATGCACGAGTAGCTTTTCGTGACAGTGATGGTGCGGCCACGGTCCGAGTATCTTTGACTCGGTGAACGGTCTTAAATCCAATCGGTGTAAGGTTTCCCGCAGAGAGAGGCGTTGTACATCGTAGCAGGGGCAGGTGCACAATAGGTGTTCGATGGTCTCTTCGCCCCCACAGGAATCGCACATCGGGCTCTCGGCCATTTAGCTTGAATAAGTAACTTTCTATAAAGGTTGCAAGGAACTCACACAGATTCACCATTTATCGCTCGTCACACAGAACACGATTCCTACTTCAACAAAATGTAAACACCGTGATTCAAATAGTTTACCGGGGAAATAGGAAAAATCAACTAAATACCTTCTGTAACGCATAAAGTTGGGAGAAAACGGGATTCAGTAAATATTTTCAAAGCACATAAGTAACCTACCCAGTTCAAACATTAGGTATGTATCACCCAAAAAGCGGCCTCCATTTCTTCAAAATATGAACTCTCTAATTTCTTGTTTCTTCCAGGAAACGTGTGCTAGTGTAACTATTATGTTAAAACAGCATAAAAATAAAACCAACAGACAACGTCAGAAGTGACACATGCCGATAAAAAAAATTAAAGGCAGTGTTGTAGTGGAATTTTAACGGCCCTCCACCTTCAACAGTGTCGTTTTATTCTTAAGGCATGGAGTAGAAAATAAAAACAATACGCACACTAAAAAAAAAAAGAAATACCGCGCAGGTAAACCGCTGTTAAAATTGTTGACCACCAAGTCACCCGAATTTCGACATTCCTGGATCGTTTACCCCAACATATGTAGGATAAGTGGCGATTACGCAATGAAATTCGACAGCCTCTGGACATGCACTCTAAGAAAAGTTCACACTCTTTGAGTCGTATCTTGCCACACAACAATAAACGCCATCTGTCTTGTCCGCATGTCCTTTCTTTAACGCGGCGGGCTCGGTACTTCCCAGTAACGAACGGCATGCGCGTTATCAGCATGACATAGCATTCCCGACAGGAAAGTATCGGGAGCGGCGTTTTCAAGAAAGGAAACGAAAGCAAGGCAGATGACGATTATCGTTGTGTGGCAGATATACATCCCAAAGGGTGTAAACTTTTTAGAGTGTATAATAGATTCAGTAGTTCCGGTATTTGATAATCCAACAATTTCATGTCATAAGGCACGCAACCGTTGGGCGGGGCTGATTATAATACTTTATAATCCCTGGACCTGGGGTTACATATAGCAAGCTAAATTTAGGTTTTCAAAGATGAATAGGCGGACCCCAAAACTGGGCATGATGGAAGAAGCACTACGGGAAACTTGTTTTGGCGGGAACTGCATAGCGCCAGCCTTCTCTGCAATGCCAGCGTGAATGGCGCATCCCTTTAGTCGTCGGCTACAGCTCTTCGCGGGGTGGCACGAAAGACAACCCTCACTGGCCACATAAGAGATGCGTAAAAAAGAAAAGGATTACTTTGTTGCAAATGCATTCACAAATATCATTTGTCCTCAGCAGTTACATTTTCTAGCGTGCAGCCAAAAGCGCCAACTTTCAAAAGTGTGTGTGCGTCTGGAGGGGGGGGGGTGCAAATGGCACACTTCACCCTTCCATTCTTGAGTGTGGGGCAAGTGTCCCTCTTCCCCCACCCCCAGTAAATATGTTTATGGTCTCAGCTGTGTCAAGGAGCTCCAAGCCGTAACAGTGACACTTATGCCATGCTTTCTACGGTGCGCAGGTATGTCGTCAACTGTTAGCCAAGAAAGCCAAGTAGCTATGAAAAAAGCATGCCAGGATACTACACATGCAAAAAAAAAAAAATGTCCACGACTTCTCAGTTTACCGGAGGCCGCTGCTGGAGCCATCAGAAAAGAGTGGCCGCATGCTGCTCATAAGGGGGTTTCCACAATTGAGGGGCTTGCGTGGGCCAAGTTCTAGTGGCCGTAATGAATAGTTGTAAAAAGAATGAATGAATGTTTGTTGTTTAATGGCGCAAGGGCCAAGTATGGCCAGAGAGCTTCATGCCCGTGATGATGAGTTCGCAGTGTAGTTATGAGTTCTATGAAGTTGGTGTGAAGTAGCTGTAAAGGGGCTTTGAAAAGGTCCCTCTAAAGTGCGTAAAATCTGTATAGTAAGATTATGGAGATGACATATGACTCGTACGATGTACATTAAGATGCATTTCAAGAGAGTGATACGATGTATAAAATATATCTGATCCTAAAATTGGCTAAAGCACTACTGCCTCCTTGGAGCCGTTGAAACACAAGGGCCTGGAGGCATGTGCTATGCAAAAGAATTATCGCAGCGGCATCCTCCGGAACGAGGATGCTCTACGAATTCAATGGACTTATAACCTGTAAGAGTACATCATTTAAGAAACCGAGGACTGCTTTGGTGTTAAATAGCGGTTCTTGGCCAAGAAGCATAGCCGGGTGAAGGGGGATGTAAGAACGGTATGCCAGAGGAAAATATTTCTTTCTCTCAGCTTCGGCCTTCCGACACTCCAAGAGGACGTGAAGGACGCTAAGCCTCCCACCACATCTGCCACAGGTTGGAGGTTCATTTCCGATAAGTAGATATTTATGACTGCCAAATGTGTGTCCTATTCTAAGACGACAGAATAGGACATCAGAATAGGACGGAGGGCCAAAAACCTAACTGTGGGTTTATACAGTGCAGTTTATTATTTATTTCTGCGCCCCACATGCGTTGCCAGTACTTTCGCAGTTTCTTACATAAGAAAGGCTTCAGATCTGTGAAAGGGACAGTAGCCATAGGATTAATAGCTAGTGATGTGAGTTATGTGGCCATTTTGTCAGCTAGTACACTACCCTCGATGCCTCTATGGCCAGGTACCCAGCATATTATTACATGTCTATATGATGAATAAATACTGCATAAGAGTTAGTAAAGTTCAATGAAAACAGGATTTGTAGCATTTGGTGAAGAAATCAGTGCTTTTACAAGACTTAACGAGTCCGTGAATATAATTGCTCTGTCAAGTTTTAATTTGTTTATATGTTTTACTGCAGACAGTACAGCATAGGCTTCTGCAGTGAAGATACTTGTTAATGGGTCAGTACGTCAGATTTAGAAAAAGAGGGACAAAAAGCAGCTTACGATACGCCAGAATGTGATTTTGACGCGTCTGTGTAAAATTCGGTGCAGCAGTACTTCGATTAAAGTTCACGGAAATGCATACAGATTTCGAGGTCAGGAGCGTGTTTTGTGACCTCTACAAAGGATACATCACAGTCTATCACCTGCCACTCCCAGGGCGATAGTAGCTTAGCTGGACGCATTAAGCGATGTTCGAGAATTGGGACATCCATTTCTTCGCTAAGCTCTCTTACACGCAGTGACAAAGGTACTGTCATAGAGGTTCTATTAAGAAAAAGTGTTTCACACGTGAAGTAGTTAGGGGTTATCAAACACGGATGTTCCTTATTAGAGCGAACTTCGAGAAAATAGGTGAAGCTGATGTATGTTATCGGAAAATCGACTGACCGCTCATCTGACTCGACATATAAACTTTCAACAGGGCTTGTTCTAAATACGCCAGTGGCCAGGCGGATACCCAGATGGTGAACGGGCTCTAACATCTTTAGCGCGCTCGAGGAGGCAGAGTGATATGCTACATCACAATAGTCCAGTCGTGATCGAACTAGGCTCCTGTAAAGATTCAATAAACACTTTCTGTCGCTGCCCAATGTTGATCGGGATAGGATTTTAAGTAAGTTCATTGTTTTTAGACATCTTGCTTTAATATGTTTTATGTGTGGAATGAAAGTAAGCCTGGATTCAAGTACAACACCTAGAAATTTGTGTTCTTTGTTCGCAGTTATTCCTTGTCCGCACAGTTCTAAGCAAGGATACGGAACCAGGCCTCTTTTTCTTGTAAAAAAAAACACAAGAACTTTTGTGAGGATTGATTGTAAATCCGTCTTTCTCTGCCACTTTGACACTTTGTTCAAGCCATGCTGTACCTGTATCTCGCACACTGCGAGGTTACCGGATTTGAAATCATTTGAATGTCGTCCACGTAGACGGTATAAAAAACAATGAGTGGTGGTAATCGATCAAGAAGTGTTGTCATTTTTACAATAAAGAGTGTGCATCTGAGCACGCCTCCCTGGGGTAGACTAGTTTCCTGTATAAAAGGACGTGACAGTGCATTGCCGACATTTACCCGGAAGGTACGATTGAACAAGCAGCTTTCTATTAGGTTTAGCATTGCCATGAATGACCATTTCTGACAAGTCTCTCAAGATTCCGTAGCGCCATGTTGTGTCGTACGCCTTCTCCATGTCGAGGAATATGGATAAGAAAAACTGTTTGTGTACAAATGCGTCACGGATATATCCTTCAATACGTACAAGAAGATCGGTTGTGGACCGCCCTTCTCTGAAGCCACACTGATAGGTATCAAGCATTTTACTCAGTTCAAGAAAAGGTTGCCGAGACCCTCCCGAAAAAAAAAAGTGAAGAAGCGCACGACGAGCCTGAAGACGGGGAAGAGGAAAGAATCTTGCGACCGGATGTGGTACCCTACCTACCGAAAATTTCGCACTGCCTGAAGACGGTTGCGAGCAGGTTTGGGGTATCGCTCGTTTTTTCCGCTCCGGAAAAGCTATCCAATCTATGCCCTCGTATCTCCGGCAAAGAATCCGCAAAAGGTGGATGCAGAAAAAAGCATTCCAGGCCATATGTGCGGTGCCAATCAGGAGTGGTATACGAAATACCGCTGTCCTGTGGAAAATCCTATGTAGGCGAAACTGGCAGATGCCTGAACGATTGGTTGAGGGAGCACTAACGAAATTTAGAGAACAGCGAAGACGTGCGCTTAGTACAGCACTGCAGTTCCTGCAAGAAGTGTTCGCCGCATTTTGAGAGTGCGAAGATATTAGGCAGGGTCAAAGACCACACTGCACGAGAGCTACTGGAAGCCTTCCATGTAAAAAGAAAGGGCAGTGATTGTATTAGGGATACGTAAATTGTGTTATGTAGTTCGGAATGTGACCTTTCCTCAGCAAGAAGATAAGATGTACTTTGTGGGATATTGGGGTGGCACGCGTTCTTTTCTCCGCACGCGCGTGTGGGATACAGCCTTTATATCCAACTTTTTTTCCTGGAATAAAATCAGTTGTGCGCGCAGCGATTGTCCGTGTCTGTCAGTGTTCCTTTCTTTTGTGTGTCTCTTTTTGGCGCTGATGTTATGCCTGCAATAGTAAGGTAGTTTAGACTGGCAGTTGACCTGCAGAACGAAGAAGAACGCGTGTGAGCCTCTCATTTTTCTGTGCTTCCAAGCCCAATGAGCGCCGGCTGCGCAGCACTCGGTTTTAAATGGTGCATTGTTGGGACTGTCGATGTTCCTGCGGCTGCGACAGGTTGTGGTAGGACGTGACGGAGCAGAAAACGGTGAAGCTGGTCATAATGACAGGATCGAAGTTGACCACTCGATTCCGGGTGAAGTGGCATTAATAGGCACCGCTGAAGCTGTAGCGTCAATGGCGAGCGCGCTGACAAGGTGCTCTTGGGCAGAGTCCATCCAGCCGGCAGCCATGAAGGCGAACTGCACAACGAAGAAGAACGCATGTGAGCCTCTCATTTTTCCTGCGCTTCCACGCCCAATCATTCTGTCAGAAGGACGCGCAGCCCTATTACGGCGACGGAAAATCTACGGACACTCGGGGCGCGCTCGCGCCACCGTTGCTGTCAGCGCCGTCGTGCTGTCACGGCATCGACGGTATCCCGCATGCGCGTCCAGTGTGTGGATGGTTAGATGGTCTCCAGAGAAGCGAAAGACACGCAGCGCGCTTAGCTGCAAAACACGACGGAGCCGAAGGTCACTCGGCTGAATCACCCTATCGGTTCTACAGCTGAGCTGCAGGGCAGCGTTCTGCCTTCCGCTGTGGGCACGAGCGTTGTGCGCACATGGGCAAGGTAAATGTACCTGGTAGCGAAGCTTCCATAGGAGCCCATACGTTCAAAACATGGCGGTCCGTCGCCGGTTCATGGGGCTTAGCGCCATCTGTATGTGGTGGGAACACTTCCGGCGGAAGAAAAAATAACATGACGCCATGTCCGTTAAAAGCAGAAGTGACGTCATTTTGTTTTCGAAGGTGCGAAATTCGTTTTGTTGTTCTTCTTTTGGAGCTATATATTCAAATGCCCCGCCATTCGACTTGATGGGCGTTTCGAGCTTTCAGCGTGGAAAGCGATGCAGGAAAAGGCCAGCCATACGGTTGTCGAAATCGCATCCCTGCGCAGAACATACTTTCTTTGGAGGCCGACGAAAGCTTTAGGTGTAGAGTGCTGATCCTATTGTCGGATGCCAAGTCCGTCGGCCAGCGCAGTCGCACGAAAACAACTACACAATTATCTGGCGGTCGTAACTCACTACTTTTGACTGAACAGATTAAGAAGCAATGAAGCTACCCGCGTCACCAAATTCAGACAAACTTCGACAAGCAAGAAATCACAAATTGTGAGGGGGGCGTATTTCAACAGGTGATACGAGTGCGCCTTTCTGCCCATTTCAAGACGGGCATTGCACTGCGAGTGATAGTGGCGTAAACGCCCCCTGTAGCGATGGGCGCTGAAAAGAAATGCATTTATTGTTAATAATAAAATTAAACGTATTTATTTAACTCATCACGAATATATAAAATTGACTAGGAATTTTATTTTCGTTGAATGAATCTAACTGTGTCTCGTTTGAATTAAAAAAGGCGTTTTTATTTCCCAATGTTTGTTCCCTCCAAACATAGTCGCGCTTCGATCGCTGCTCCCATAACCCCCCATGCTGATGTCGGTGACAATCTGTACTGAACCGCTTTTCGCCCGAAGCTTCGCGACCTATTTGAATCGGCCTTGCACATGGGCACTAGCGCTCCTGCTTTACGCAGCTGTGCGCATGTATATCAAGGTCGATCCCAATAGGTAGCGAATGCTTCGGACAAACAGCGGTTCAGAACATCAGCAAGGGTGGTTATGGAGCAGCGATTGAAGCGCGACTATATATCTTTGGAGGTAACGAACATTGGGAAAGAAGAAAGCGTTTCTTTAATTAAAGCGAGACACGGTTAGATTCATTCAAAGAAAATAAAATTCCTGGTCAATATTATATATGCATGACGAGTAAGGAAAATACTATTTTATTTTATTTTATTATTATCATTAAATACATTTTTTCAGCGCCCATCGTAAGAGGGGGGCTGAGGGAGTTGACGCCGCTATCATTCGCAATGCAATGCCGCTCTTGAAGTGTGCAGAAAGGCGCGCTCGTCAAGTTCACCTGTTACAATACGGCCCCCAGCACGTTGTATTTTGCTTGTCGACGTTTGTTTACATTTAGTGACGCGGGTAGGTTCATCGTTTCTTAACCTTTTCAGATAAAAGCAGTAAGTTACGACCGCCAGGCAGTTGCTTATTTTAGTTGTTTTCGTGCAACTGCGCTAGCCCACGGGATTGGCGACTGACGATAGGACCAGCGCTCCACACCTAAAGCTTTCGTCGGCCTCCAAAGAAAGTATACTATGTGCACGGGTGCGATTTCGACACCCGTACGGATCGCCTTCCCCTGCATTGCTTTCCGCGCTGAAAGCTCGAAACGGTCAAGTCGAATGGCGGGGCATCTGAATATACAGCTCTAATGGCAGGCCACCAATACAAATTTCGCGCCTTCGAGAACAAAATGACGTCACTTCGTTTTTTTAACAGATATGGCGTCCTATTATTTTTCTTCCGCAGGAAGTCTTCCTTCCTCACACAGATGGCGCTAAGCCCCATGAACTGCCGATGAACCGCCATTTATTGAACGTATCAGCTACTATGGAAGCTTCGCTACCAGGTACTCTCTAGACAAAGGTACACCCCTTGGGGTAGATATCTGCCACTCAACAATAATCCTCACCTGCCTTGCTTGCGTTTCCTTTCTTGAAAACGCCGCGCCCACTACGTTTAGGTCGGGAATGCTATGTCATGCTGATAACGCTCATGCCGTTCTTTACTTGGAAGTACCGGGCTTGCAGCGTTAAAGAAAGGAAATGCGGACAAGACATATGACGTCTCTTGATGGGTAGCAAGATACGACCCAAAATGTGTAATTGCGTTTTAGGGTGTCCATTTACCTTGTATATACACCGTGAGCCATACACAGTGGTCTGCGTGGGACAGGTGAGTCTACTTCGAGCTGCAAACGCTGGCGGTCTTCCTTCGGTCTCATCTTTAGCACCATCGATGTGCGACACCGGTAACTGTGCGACACTGGCGGGGCTCCCGTCACCCCAGCGTAGGTGGCCTGCATGCAAGTACGTCTGCAAAAAGGATCCTTTCGCCAGCGTTCTGAGACCCCTAATAGCTGTTTATCGAGTGCTGTGTCGCGCCAACGTGTCAATCCCGCTCATAATTAAAACACCGACCGAGGTGCTTCTAGAGAACTTTAAATCTTGCCATCTCTTTCAGTGCTTCACCATTCTAGCGGAAGTGCTCTTATTATTATTCTCCCCCCCCCCTTTCATGTTTACAAGTGCACCCTTTCATTTCGCCGTGTTTTCGCCCCGACATATGTCACTTATCTCATTTACATACATTATTCGGCCAGCTCAATATAAACCTTTCCTTCTCTTCTTTCTTTTTTCTTTTCTTACGCCCCGATCCTGGTTGGCCGTTTTGAATACAAGCGGCGCCTAGGAAAAAGTCAAACGAAATTTTATGCCGCTCAGCCGCGGGCGTATTGACCTTGGAAGTAGCGACTTAACACGGACGTCTGTAGCGCCGTTTTATCTTCGCGCATTTATGACGGCGACCGCGTAATACCTGCTCCCAGCGAATGGAACCCGAGAGGCGGCTGTATTGTTTCCATCGTGCCGTGTGGGTGGAGCTCTGAATGCGCGCAGAACAATGCCCGGCAGGCACGTTTCGCCAAACGCACATTTTAGAAGCACACAAAAACAAGATGAAGAAAAGGCGATCGAAAATGGCTCACAACACACCGAATTTCGCTCGTGTTCAAAGCGGACGCGCCGATGACAGTGGTGTTTATACATGCGGCTACTCTTCCTGCCTCAAGGGATAAGGTATCTTCCGGTCTGATAACAGAACATCTTGTGCAAGGCCGTGTGAGAATCATATGGCGCGGTAGGTAATTATTTCAGCACAACTTGCGGGACATGACGCCGCTTTGCAAGAAACACACAGAAAAAAAACGAAATTAAGGCTGCGTCTTTCGACTCTATAATCCGTTGTATTCATTAACCTGGCGGTCATAAAAATGAGAAGAACGGCAAAGAGAAAATTAAGCCAGTAACTCGACCGCTTATTTTTAGAAAGAGTAAAATTGGTGCGCATATTCCGTGGATCTAGCGGTGCGAACGGGGACATTCTTTCATAGTGCTCTCTTTAAACGTATAGCTTGCTGCACATTGAAGCATGTCGGAGAACATCGTGTCCCCGAGGGAAAATGTCGCACGCCTACAGGCATCGAAATTCGCCTTTCTTTCATTAATTCTTTCTTTACTTCTTTCTCCTTTGTCCTAACAACTTCTGCCTATTTAGTAGCTCGAGACCACCTCAGATGGGGAAAACTTCGCGAAGATGATTTTGTCCTCCCAGTCATCTTGAGGCCTCGTATGACTTGATCTTGGTTTTCTTAGACGAATAATCTGCGGCGACATGAGAAGAAAACAGCTTCTATACACGCCACAAACTGCTGAACAAAGGCACGGCGTTTTTATCTCCCGCCGTTTTAAGCCTTGCAGCGGCGGTAGGAATTCGCTTAGGCCGCAGTCATCGGGGAATTGTGTGCGCGGTTCTCATTCACGTGGTAACAACACAAGTCATCTTTTCAAACTTTTAACAACGCACTCGCGCTGATTCAGAAAGCGAACATGCACGTGCGTCAAAAGAAACCATATAAATAAAACAGCTATGCGTGTGACATTTGATCACACCCTTAAGCCCTCCTCTATAGCTCCGCCTTTCCGTTTTTTTTAACCGTTTCTCAGCTCCCCCAACATTGCGTTTCTTTAGTAAACGCTATTGCATATCATGCGCCGCGGGCAGCTTCAATGTGGAACCTTCGGCGCACCCGGAAATGGCAGAGTCGTCGCGGCATTATGAAGCCTATAATTCTTGTGTCGAGTTTCACTAATAGCGCAAGAAAACGTTCCTCAGTTCCCTTGGGGGTTTAGCCCTCACGTGTGTCGCGAAAAAATGAGAAAGTGTTTTGCCTGTACCCAGTTAGCGCAGGCATGCACAGCGTGTTTCAGCTAACTCGTGCCAAATCTTAGAAAATGCACCTGTAGTTACAAGAGCGCAAACAACTTAGTATTGTTCACTGTCCTATTGAGCGACTCAGCGTATTTATTGTTTCGAGCTTAGGTAATACATAAGGAACAATTATTAACCAATTTTTAAAGTATTGCTTTAATCGCAATATATTTAACGCAGAACCTGTAAAGCCTTATCGACCAATATTCAAATATCTTCTTTCGGTAAGGATAGTCGCTGTGTTTTTAATTTTTCTGGCCTGTAAAGAATGCGAGCGAAAACTTGAAAAAAGTACCACGTGAGTATTCACTAGCGGGCCGCAATACTGCCCTCAAAGGGGTCACCAAACAATGATCAATGCTGAGCGCAGACCGAAGACATGAGCAAGGTGCTCGATCTGCGTGCAACAACCATGGCGTGAACAGGCAAGGCAGATGGGTCGAGTACAATCGTCTTGACTTCCACTTTTGCCGATATCTTGTCTGCTGAAGCAATGAAACACATGGAGCCATGAAGCCATGGGAGAGAGAGGCAGAGAATAAACTTTATACTAGAGAGCACGCCAGCGTAGCTAGCTCCTCCACTCTGCAGTGGGTGGTCTCCTAACTCTAGGAGTCCAGCGGCCTTAGCTGCCTTTCTCACTCGGTTGACCAGGTTGAGCTGGTCCGCCGAGTAGGAGCTCGGCAGTACTGCCTTCCACTGCCATGTGGTGGGGTGTGTTATGGGTGGGAGCCCCGGTGCGGTTGCGCAAGCCGATACCATGTGGTAAAGCTTTGCGCGTTGATCGCCGCGTGGACATTTATAAGAATACAACGCAGGGTATATGGCTTGGCAGAGACTCAAATTTCGATTATGTATTTGTTTGGAGTTACCGCCATACTGCGGTTTCGTCTCGTGTGAGAGCATTATGAAGCGGCGGTAGTGTTCTTCGTGAAAGGCGATAGTGTTGAAGGATGTGCGTATAGGTTAATGGCATGGGCCCGGGATGAAATTGCTCGGCGTGTGGATGTTTGTCTTCGTCTCTTTGTTTTTTTCCTTTCTTTTTCCCAAAGAAGACACGTCAACCAAGCTCTGCCTTGGTGACGCAGTTTGGGCCTTATACTTCGAAGAGGGGGAAGGTGGCTGCTAGGGATGGTAGCTGCATAAAACGCACAAGCGACTACAGTAATGTTTCGTTTAGATGTGAGCACGTTTATTTGATTCATGGTAATGAAGCCCAAACAGACCGGTACATCAAACATATAGACACAACAGGCACTGCAGGTGTGTGCGTGTGTTTGCGCTACATTGTCATGAATCTGCAACAGCTATAGCGCCGCTTTTAACTCTACTGCAGGTTAAAATGAGCGTCACATGTTCAAAGCCAGGCTTAGTCTGTCTTGTGGCTGCAAAAAGCAAAACAAAAAGTGAAGCTAATAAATGAATACTGGTAATACTGAATGCTGGTCTTGACACGTATACTAATGAACCTACAAGACTAGACTCTCTTTTACACTAGCTCTGGAGACGAAAATGTTTCTTTGTCGACGCGATGGTGTACACGCACGAACGCAGAATATTTGCCGGGATAGCCATATACAGCTTCACTGTGAAAAGATGCATGTTCCACATCCGCCCACCAAGGCTTCGAGCGGCGCAGGCTAACACTCCCGGGGCTAGATCTGGTAAACATGAATAACCAAGTTATTGGATGGATTGGTAGCCGTCGCTGTAGCACAATTGGTAGTGCAACGCATGCGTAATCCAAAGGTTGTGGGTTCGGCTCACACCAGTGGAAAGTTATCATTTCGTCGTCCACTTTCATTTCCCTTCTTTGTTTCCAAAGACTGCTAATGTCTCCGATTCGTTCCTTAGCTTTATATAGTCACACACACACACACACACACGCGCACACACACACGCACACACACACACACACACACACACACACACACACACACACACACACACACACACACACACACACACACACACACATATATATATATATATATATATATATATATATATATATATATATATATATATATAACGTCATCAGAAGCGAACAAACCATAACACGTGAAAGGACAGCACAGGGAAATTGTCCGTAGTTCTTAATTGATTTAAAGAAATCATGCAGAAATGCGAATGAAAATGCATGAATAAACAACTGGCCGCAGGTGGGGCACGAACCCACGTATTCCAATTACGTGTGTCACGCACTTACCGAGTGAGCTATCGCGGCGCCACTTTCCCGTCTACTTTCTGGGATGTTTAGTAGAACTAACCCTGGGAGTGTTAGCCAGCGCCACCACTCACGGTCTTGGCGGGTGATGTGGAACATCCTTTCTACCACAGGCGTAATGTCGACGTGAACCTTTGTGTCACCCGCTGTGGTTGCTCAATGGCTATGGTGTTGGGCTGCTGAGCACGAGGTCGTGGGTTTCGAATCCCGGCCGCGGCGGCCGCATTTGGAGGGAGGCGAAATGCGAAAACACCCCTGTACTTAGATTTAGGTGCACGTTAAATAACCCCAGGTGGTCAAAATTTCCGGAGTCCTCCACTACGGCATGCCTCATAATCATAAAGTGGTTTTGGCAAGTTAAACCCTATAAATAAATTAAATTATTAACCTTTGTGTCACTGTTTCTTGTCCTCTTACGATATGACTGATAGAGTTAAACAATATACGAATGCCACATAGCTAGACAGAACCAAGGTAATGTTGTTTGCCGTCAGTTGGAGATACTCAGATTATATTTTTCATTCTTACATATTTACATATTTATATACATAATAATATTTACATACATAATTAATATTTACATACATAAAACATATTTAGTCCTAATTGATTAATCAACTTCTCAAAGTTTATAATTAGATGATAAGTGTCAATGAGAAAGTTTTAGAGGGACATGCAAAACTCCCGATACAGCTTTCTGTTGCTCCATATATACGTGCTAAATGAAAGTGTTTTTCCTAGCGTGAAAGAAGCCGGTAAATGCACGCACTATTGCCGTGCAACTGGCCGCTCGAGGCACTTTGCGTGTATTCGCGGGCTTCTTTCACGCTCGGAAAAACATTTTTATTTGGCGCAGATTGAGCAACATAAAGCTGTATCGGGAGTTTTGCATATCGCTCTACAATTTTCTCATTGAAACGTTTCATCTAATTATAATATTGGAGAAGTTGGTTAATTAATTAAAACTAATTGTCTAACTAGGCGATAGAGAAAAACAATTTCAGTATCACCAAGCGACGGCACAGAACATTACCTTGATACTGTTCAGCTACGTGGCACCTGCGTATTTTTAAACTCTGGCTAAAGTTAGCTGGCACACCCTGTATATACGTCGTTATTGCTCTTCATTTTATCTGCATAAATCGGTCCTGTGGTCTGGCTTGCTCCATTCATGGGTGCTGTTCATGCAGCCAGAAACAATTAATCATCTGCGTTTGCTGTGGTACCTATTTTCCTCTTCAAGAAGGGCTGTCCAAAATCCCGTTGCGCCATGTTGTCCTAGTCGGAATACTCCTCCTGTGTACTTTAGGAGCTCCTATACTTACGTACAGCCCCCGAATGTCTGCCCGATGGCAGTAGAACACAAATCTTCGATTTTATCCTATACCTCCTTTTATCTTTTTCTGTTTTTTTTTTCTCCGTCTGCCTATTTTCCTTAGCACACCAGTCCGACTATTGTCAATTTCATGATCTTTTTCTCTCTGTTTGATACGTTGCGCTTTGTATTTAAACTTTACTCTTAATATTTCGCTCATGCCACGCGATTATATGAATTTATAGACTCATATTCTTGGGGAAGGAAAAAAACACAGAAAAGCTGTAAGATTTTCTTGCTACAGGGCGTAGTGGCTTTTGTCTTTCATAATCTCTTTCGTGCCGAAACAAGGGGTCAAACCAGGTACCTTTGGATTCAAGGAGTTTAACAGAAAGTTTGAGATACAAGAGATCCATTCAAGAGGTTCATATGTCAATGGTGTGCTAACTTTTGCGCCACAAACCTCTGCGCTCAACAGGTATGTCTCGCGAAGAGGACTCCCAACGCGTTATCAATTCCGACATTGCACTGGTATCCATAAGTACCAACAAGGAACTTCGAGCGATCTGCGGAGTATTTTGTTCTCCAGAGCTGGAAAGCTTCTCTGCAAAAAGAGGCATTACCTGTAAGTTCATTGTTGAAGCTGTGCCATGGGGGTGGGAATTTGGGGGATGACCAGTGGGCTCCGTGAAACCAGCGCTCTGAATCACCCTAGGAACAACCTCGCTTGTACACGAACCACTTGAACCATTTTATGTGAAACAGAGGCGGTTATTGATTCTTGCCCGCTCACTTTTGCCGACGCTTCCATGAATGAGTCAGCCATTTTAACACCAGCTCGTTTCCTAGCCAAAAAGCGACTCGCATCTTTATCGACGTTTTCTTCAGAAGTGTCCCAGTCTTCACAGACAGTTTTCACGCTACTGAAATGGTACTACCGACAGTTGCTCACCAACTCATTTTCGACAAGGTGGAAGAAAGACAACGTGTTCCACTCATTGCCACTTCACGTGTTGTCGAGACCAGCTCTTCCGTCAACCTTGCTGAAGGGAGAGCTTCAAAAGGACTTCTGTATACGGGATTCATCGACTTAGTTTATGACGGACGCGAGAATGAGGTACGCCGCAACAGAGTTCGTCTACTGGACAAAAAGTTTGTGGGCCGTCCGGTACACGAACTTCATCCTCTGGATATTCTCAAGAGCGTCACAGAGTATGTTGTGGGAGAACAAAGTAAAAGCAGCGTGGGGAATTATTGAGAAAAAAAAAACAAGTGATTTTGCAATAGATTCGCTGTGTGCAAAATTTCATCTCAGGTGCCGTGGGTGTCGGCACGACGTAGCACGTCCTGCGAGACAACGTGGACGGCGATGTCAGAACGGACATCCTAGCCGCTGTGGTCAGCAGTTATCTTTAAAGTAACGGTGTCAACGGAATCACCAGAGTGCGTCAGCGAGGCGAGCGAGTGCAAAGGTGCAGCCCCAACAACGTGCCCTCGGAATGAAGATGCAGGGACCATGAGAGGCAGACGTTCCCATTGGCGAACTGGCATATTTCCAGATGGGAATCGACAGGTTTGCCGGTCCACAATAAGCAGAAATGCACGAGAACAATGTGTTAATCTGTAGCATTAAAGCAAAAAAAAAACATCAATCTAAGTTTGATGCCTTTCTTCCCTGCAGGCTTAGTCAGCGCAGCATGTTGTAAGCTGTTATTCTAGCTTCGTAAAGATGGATTTTGTGTCCCTCTGTGAAAAATAGGTCGCACGCAACCTGGATGCTTTTGCATCAGGTGGCGCAAGGTGTTACTCGAGTGTCAGGCTCTGCTGATATTCTTGCGGTTTCAGTTCTCCTTTACAACGTACTTGCACAGACTTCGATTGTTTATTGCAACTTGAGGACGATGCATACATACTTGGTACACTTTCTATACTGCACTGAAATGGTTTAAGAATAGTAAACTATAACTTAACATAATATAAGCTCTTTATATAACAAAAAATGTACATAACATTGAAAACAATAATGCAATATAGCTAGCGAGAAACGGAAGTTACAGAACTGGATGAGCTGGTGCATGGTAATACGGACAAAGCTATAGGATTAGGAATGCTATGAGACTTGAAGGTTAGGACGCGTTCTTCATTTATAATAGGTTTTTTGCTGGTTTTATTTGTAGGGACGAAGCCCATTTACAAGCAGCATTTCTTAATGCTAATGCTTTCTTTACCTTCTCAGTGCTGCCGGACATGGAAACAGCCTAAAATGATCAGGCTGTGTCGGGCAGTCTTTTTCCTAGTTCCTTTGGAATTCCTATTGCCTCACTTGCTGCTGATGGAATAAAAATGGTTAAATTAAAGGGACGTATACAGACAGCGTTGACGGTTCTAAATGAAGTACTATTATGTACAGGTTATTGTCCGTAAAAGCAAGGAAGCCCAATGATGTGCGGACTCTCTCCTTCTCGAGGCTTGGGCACCGGAATTTCGTCCCTTTTCTCAACACGCTTCCTTGGTACAAGGCGACCTATCGCTAACGCGGTACAGCCCACACTGCCGCCCACACACATCCAAGTCCAGACGGCATATCCCCAACTTTAGATTCGGCCTGAACGGGGCCTTCGTCCATCGAAAATGATCAAGAGTGCTGTCGTTGTTTTGGTGGCCCACACATGTGGCGCTATTCACCGCATCTATCTGTCATTGCATTACACCTCGTTTATTTTTGCTGTTCGCAGCCTCTTGACTGAGGACGGAAGTCGGAAATTTAGTGTTGCGTGTGCTGAAATGGCGCGTGACGACGAAAATCCTTACGGCAAGAAACTGCTTTATCGAAACAGGAGCACAAACTCGTTGCGCCCGTCAAGGACTCGGCGACAATGCCGCCTTTCATAGCTTTATGAACAAGAAATAACCATGATTCGAGATTTTGTATGCGGCGCATTACCGTAATCACTACTGACAAAGGCGCTATTGAATCCATTAAGAACACTGTTATTGGTGCTCATTGTCAAAAGAAGAAAGTACTAAAGTTCGAAGGAAATGTCCGTAATTATTAGGTCTTCAATGAAAACCCATTTTATTCTCGATGAATTGGCCACCGCACAAAGAGAAAATCCTCTTTTTTACCACATTGTGAAGCCTGAACATATTGTTTCAGCAACAGCCCACTACAGCAATGAATGGCACGTGCACCGAACGTGGTGTGAACCGCAGGCACTATTGTGTGTGTTTTTTTTTTTGCGAAAAAAAATACTCAGATGGAAAAAATTAATCTGGATCCCTCCCCCATGGTGTCCCTCACAACTCACTGAGCAGTTTCTGGACGCGAAACTCCACAATTTAATTAGTTTTTCGCGCATATGTGCATCGATGTCAAAAGTAATAACTCTTGTTCCTGTCCACAATTGCAGACGGAAGATTTGCCCTCTCATCTCATTCAATCAAGCAGTTCAGCTTTTCCTAGATATGTAGCCTGCAAAGTATATCTCGCTAAAGTATGTGTAACAGTCGTAAGCATATACCTGCAAGCATCGAGACGTATTACTATTGATAATTTTGTAAATATTTTTAGCATCACACGAGCAAACATTATCATATGTGGGGACATTTACGCACACAATGTAACATGGGGGAGTAATCACTATGATTCCCGTGAGAATAGCGTGCAATGCGCCCCGGAAAGATGCAATCTGTCAATATTGAATGATGGATCTGTGACATTTATGCGAGGATATCGCTACGCCAGTTGCATAGACGTAACACTGAGCACTAACGATCTTGTTACCGATGCTGGGTGGACAACAGACGCAAAAACACGTGGACGTGATCACTTCCCAATTGTTATATCACATCCAAGATTAAAATGTATTGGGAAACGCAGATACGCGGACATAACATACTGGCAGATCATTTGTTCAACACTTGTCCTGTCGAGTGGATTGTGGAGCTGACGTAAAGAAACTCACATCAGTGACACAAGCAACAATTACCATGTCTACGAAACAAGTGCCCATTCTTGACGAGTACGCATCAGATGACGGAGAACATGAACATTTGAGATCTATAAGAAGAAGCGCAAAAAGAGCTTATCGACGGAGTGGAAATATACAAGTGTAAAGAAATTCGCAGCAAATCCACTCTCTTATGCGGAGACAAAAAATAATAGGGGAAAAATTGGCGTGAATTTTGCGATACGTTGTTTCTCCTGACACCAGTTCCACGAGTATGGATGACTATTGGTACATTAAGCGGTCCTATTCAAACATAACCATTTCGTGCTCTCGCAATAGCCAAGGATACTTCAGAATTAGTGATTGCAGAGGTATTCTGCAAAGTTATAACTTGAACAAGCATGTCTATCACTAGTGCTGAGTTTCAGTGTTCAGTTGGAATGGCAAATAAAAGATTTCTTGCGTGTTTTCAGTCGCAGCACGTACAATTAGAATACGAGTTCTCTGTGATCGAGCTAAAATGAGTGTTTGTGTCTAGTAAGACCGAGACTGCTGCATGTCCAGATTTCTTCACATTCGGTATGTTTAAAAAAATGGGACCTAATGGTCAATTGGCCCTTTTGGAATTACTCAATGGCTTGTGGAAAAAGGAGTCTGTTCTTGACTCTTGGAAAACGGCACGTGTGATACTTATATTCAAGCCTGGAAAAACACTTTTTTATCTTGAACCTTTTCGTACTGTGAGTCTGAGGAGCTGTTTATGCAACGTCATCGAGAAATTGATTGACACTAGGCTGCAATTGTGTTTGAGCAAACTAGAGCACTTCCCGATCAATAATAATAATATTTGGGGTTTTACGTGCCAAAACCACTTTCTGATTATGAGGCACGCCGTAGTGGAGGACTCCGGAAATTTTGACCACCTGGGGTTCTTTAACGTGCACCTAAATCTAAGCACACGGGTGTTTTCGCATTTCGCCCCCATCGAAATGCGGCCGCCGTGGCCGGGATTCGATCCCGCGACCTCGTGCTCAGCAGCCTAACACCATAGCCACTGAGCAACCACGGCGGGTATTTCCCGATCACATGACAGGATCTTGAAGACGGTGATGCGCCATGGATGCAATTTTGGATATCAGTGCTTATGTTCAACACGAACGAGCTAAGGGAAATGTCACAATAGCATTTTTTAGACATTAAACGAACCTTCGACACAGTCAGCCATGCTCATATACTGAGTGGCCTCCTTGTACTGGGAGTCTCTGGAAAGGCTCTACGGTGGATATGAAACTTCTTGAATGGCATATCAATATTTATTCAAACGAACGAAAGAAAAAGTTCCTCCCATAATGTTATTAGAGGAGTCCTACAAGGCAGTATCTTAAGTCCGTTCCTTTTAGTTGTGTGGTGGCGCATTTAGCGTGGGGATTTACACCTGCACTACATTATTCTGTATATGCGGATGATGTTTGTATTTGGACCTTGTTTTCATCAACTTTACAGGAAGGCCTAAACATTGGAGACAAATTCTTAAAGGAAACCGGCATGGGACTGCCTTACAGTAAGACGGCTGTGTTGACTTTCACCAGAGGATATATAAGGGATTTTCAGCTGCGTCTTGAGGGACAACCTTTAGACATAGTGAAATAACACACATTTCTGGAAGTTATACAAAACAGGCGACTTTCTTTGAATTCCGACATTTAAGCCTAATAATAATAATAATATTTGGGGTTTTACGTGCCAAAACCACTTTCTGATTATGAGGCACGCCGTAGTGGAGGACTCCGGAAATTTCGACCACCTGGGGTTCTTTAACGTGCACCTAAATCTAAGCACACGGGTGTTTTCGCATTTCGCCCCCATCGAAATGCGGCCGCCGTGGCCGGGATTCGATCCCGCGACCTCGTGCTCAGCAGCCCAACACCATAGCCACTGAGCAACCGCGGCGGGTCATTTAAGCCTACGAAGAACAAATAAATTCAATAATAGATGTTCTTCGTTGAGTAACAGGCACGGCATGGGGAGGGTCGGCTTCATCCTTACTAAAAGTTCACATCACCATCATCACCATCATCATGATGGTTACGCCCACTGCAGGGCAAACGCCTCTGCCATACTTCTCCAACAACTCCGGTCATGTACTAATTGTGACCATGTCGTCCCTGCAAACTTCTTAATCTCATCCGCCCACCTAACTTTCTGCCGCCCCCTGCTACGCATCCCTTGCCTTGGAATCCAGTCCGTAACCCTTAATGACCATCGGTTATCTTCCCTCCTCATTACATGTCCTGCCCATGCCTATTTCTTTTTCTTGATTTCAACTAAGATGTCATTAACTTGCGTTTGTTCCCTCACCCAATCTGCTGTTTCTTATCCCTTAGCGTTACACCCATCATTCTTCTTTCCATAGCTCGTTGCGTCGACCGCAATTTGAGTAGAACCCTTTTCGTAAGCCTCCAGGTTTCTGCCCCCTACGTGAATACTGGTAATACACAGATATTATACACTTTTCTCTTGAGGAATAATGACAACCTGCTGTTCATGTTCTGAGAATGCCTGCCAAACGCACCCCAGCCCATTCTTATTCTTCTGATTATTTCCGTCTCATGATCCGGATCCGCCGTCACTACCTGCCCTAAGTAGATGTATTCCTTTACCACTTCCAGTGCCTCGCTACCTATTGTAAATTGCTGTTCTCTTCCGAGACTGTTAAACATTACTTTAGTTTTCTGCAGATTAATTTTTAGACCCACACTTCTGCTTTGCCTCTCCAGCTCAGTGAGCATGCCTTGCAATTGGTCCCCTGAGTTACTAAGGAAGGCAATATCATCAGCGAATCGCAAGTTACTAAGGTATTCTCCGTTAACATTTATCCCCAATTCTTCCCAGTCCAGGTCTCTGAATACCTCCTGTAAACACGCTGTGAATAGCATTGGAGAGATCGTATCTCCCTGCCTGACGCCTTTCTTTATTGGGATTTTGTTGCTTTCTTTATGGAGGACTACGGTGGCTGTGGAGCCGCTATAGATATCTTTCAGCATTTTTACATACGGCCCGTCTACACCCTGATTCAATAATGCCTTTTTTTTTTTATTGAAGTGAATGTTAGGAGAGGTTGGCGCCTTTATGTGGTGGCACCGGCTACTCCTTGTCTCTTGGCTGACGAAACAAATTTACGCAACAAGGGAGAATAGCGACACTGAATATAACACTCAGTAGAACACCGGATCAATAAAAAATATACAGTCCAACAGTAAATGAGTCGCAAAGTTCTGTGCATGAGTTCAGTCCACGTACGCATATATGAAGTCCGATGTTTTGAACAGCCAAAACACACAACAACACTTGTAATACACTCCAAGTACAGGACAGAATTATACGTATTGCGTAAAAGTTGCGATCATCACATAATCCAACTATGCACCACGAACAACGTTTATGTAACTCATTTAGCGTATTCGGATTATGCAATACTTAATATTTTCCCAAAATGTTGGTGTCCTCTAAAAACGTTTTCAGAGCAAGAAGCGCTCTTTTTTGAAGGCCCGCAGTTGGCCATGGGCCAAGTATCTTTTTTAGAGTGAATGGTCTTCTGTCTAATATAAACAAATTAGCTTGCAGTACCGTTCTTTGTGTATCGTATTTCGAGCACTCGAGAAGAAGATGATGCACGTATTCGTCTGGATGGCCACAAGAACACTGCGGACTAGAGACGCGTTTTATTCTGTACAAGAAGTGTCTCGTAAATGCAGTACCAAGACGCAGACGGTGTACCAATGTTTCAAATTTTCTGTTGCCCTTTAGAGTTTCCGGTATTGATAAGTTTAAACATGGGTCTATAGAGTATAGCTCCGAGTGTTTAGTTTGCTGGTGAAACCAGGTAGTTTTGCTTAGGCGACGAGAAATCTGTCTCAGGATCAGACGGACTTCACTACGCAATAGGGGAAGATGCTTTTATAAATTGGCGTTTCTTGATCAGACCTTTCGCATCCTGCGATAGTTTACTGGTATCCTGCCTAACGGAGTTACCACAGATTTCCATTGCACACTCCTTAATGATGCCCACAAGATTGTCGTTCATTGCTTCAACACTAAGGTCCTTTTCCTGAGTTAAAGCCGAATACCTGTTCTGTAGCTTGATCTGGAATTCCTCTATATTCCCTCTTACCGCTAACTCATTGATCGGCTTCTTATGTACCAGTTTCTTCCGTTCCCTCCTCAGGTCTAGGCTAATTCGAGTTCTTACCATCCTATGGTCACTGCAGCGCACCTTGCTGAGCACGCCCACATCTTGCATGATGCCAGGGTTAGCGCAGAGTATGAAGTCTATTTCATTTCTAGTCTCACCATTCGGGCTCCTCCACGTCCACTTTCGGCTATCCCGCTTGCGGAAGAAGGGATTCATTATCCGCATATTATTCTGTTCCGCAAACTCTACTAATAACTCTCCTCTGCTATTCCTAGTGCCTATGCCATATTCCCCCACTGCCTTCTCTCCTGTCTGCTTCTTGCCTACCTTGGCATTGAAGTCGCCCATCATTATACTGTATTTTGTTTTCACTCTACCCCTCGCCGGTTCCACGTCTTCATAGAAGCTTTCGACTTCCTGGTCATCATGACTGGATGTAGGGGCGTAGAGATGTGCAGCCTTCATTTTGTACCTATTATTAAATTTCACAAGACCTGCCACCCTCTCGTTAATGCTATAGAATTCCTGTACGTTACCAGCTATATTCTTATTAATCAGGAATCGGACTCCTAGTTCTCGTCTCTCCGCTAAGCCCCGGTAGCACAGGACGTGCCCGCTTTTTAGCACCGTATAAGCTTCATACTTCAAAAGTTCATAATGCACTTATAAAGCAAAAGATAGCATATCCTTCACCTGTTCTGCACGGAATCTCCCGTTCATCTGTAGAAAGACTCCAACGGTTAAAAGCTAGTAGCCTTAGAGTATGCTTACGCGTTCCTCGAACAACCTCAAGATCCTTAGTAATTGCAGAGATACATCATCCTCCATTTAATATTATGAGGATGGTTGGAACCTGTCGACACCACTTTCGGGTTTCAGCGCAGCACAAAAAGCACCCACTAGCAAGGCCACTTTTTGAGAGATACAGGGCGAACATCAATTCGGTGATTCAGGTGCACAAAATCTACTACCACATGATGAATTTTGGTTCTCAGATATCTCCTACCCTACACGGCGACTCGTTGCTCCAAAATTTGAACTTTCGGTTGAAGGCATTATTCGCAAGTGAGATATGTTTATGCTAGTGGCACAACAACTAGCGTTATACCAGATATATTTTCGATACCCTGGCTATATTCAAGCGTATACAGATGGTTCTTGCCAAATAAATTATTCTACAGCGGCCTTGGTCATTCCAGAATGGAACCAAATCCAGTCGTTCAAGCTATCTCACACCTCGTCATCAACAGCAGCAGAGCTTTTGGTTTTGTTGGTTATAGATATGGTTATATCATAATGTTTTTGTTACAATACATAAAGTTAAGGCAAAATGGGAACAATGGGTCATCCTTTGTGACTCGCAGGCAGCTTTGTCTTCACCTCATGGTGACATCAGCAATTCGCAAAACATGACGTTAGTTTACGCTACACTAAAGAAAGTCAGAAAAGCAAGTAAAGAAAATCGCACAATAATGTTTCAGTTACCTGGCCACTGCAATATCCCTGGAAATGTTGCAGCAGACAAGGCAGCTGGACAAGCGCATGTTAATAACGCCACATATGGTCTCCCTTTAACGCAAGGAGAATTGCGGCGCATACTAAGACAGATCTCAGACCGTGGTTGCAAAGCGACATGGTTTGATGAGAACTCGAAATCTCTAGATTTTTTTCACATTGACTATTGCGTCAAGTTAAAATCCCGTCCACAACAAATTCAACCAGAACCTTTGAAACGCTCATTCACCGTCTGCGTCTCGGTACCGCGTACACAAAACACTTTCTAGATACAATTTCAAGAGCTGATAGTGCGGAATGCAGTAGTTGGCCACGATGATGAAGTTGTACAGCATCTTCCGCAAGGATATCTGCGACAGGACACACACAGACAACGCTTAGCACTTGGATTTAGTGGCATTAGATCCCAGGCCCTTGAGCCTCAGGTAGATTTTAGGTCCTTGGCCAACATACTCATTGCAAATAACAGCGTTCAATGATTTCTACAAGCGAGCAATATTATCCGAAACTATTGACACGTGTATTTGTTTATCGTTTCATCGTCTAACATGTCGCTCAGCGCACGACGCACCTGCAAGTATCGGAAGTTTCTGGAAGGTTATCAATGCTTCCATCCGCTGTCTGTTGTCACCGAACCTTGTGTAATCTGATTGCATGTATGCGCGACGCGAATGGTGTAGAACTTTCTAGAAAACGCGCGGGTACCAGCGATACTCTGGAACCTTCGATGACTGATGTATGTAAGCCGATGCGCTTGACCCGCTGATCAGATTTCGACAACCACCGGCCATGTTCGCCGCTATTGCTGTGCTTTGAGTGTAACTTGCTTTTGTGGGCACAAGTTCGCCCAATAAAACGCTGGTTTCGTCATTCATAGTTTTGCTTTCTTCACCGTCACTACCACGTGACACTAATGAGTTGAGTATTTAAATGTGATAAGCGCACTCTGTTTTTTTAGCCTAGTTTGGCCAATTTAATGCCTGGTTTTATGTACCTTCATTTGAATCTAATCCGCGCTTTATGTGCCCTGATTTTACTTTAGTTATAGGACCAGACCTTGTGTTTAATGCGGTTGTGTGACTGGACTTTGTGTTGGTGTATTTTTGAGGTGACTTCCAGTTGAAGTGTGGCATTAGTGTACTTATGTGACTGGAATTTGTGTTATTATGATATAATTATTTTTTATTGTGATTTATTCTTTTTTAATAACCCTATGTGACAAGGAGTAGGCGGTGCCAATTAAAGGCGACAATATCTCTTCGATGCCACATAATAAAAAAAAACGAAGACAGAAAAAATTCGAGATGATGTGCATGAAGCCGCTTGCAGTATCCCCGCCGGAGATTGCCACAGTGGCCGAACCAGCGACACCGGCCGGGGTCTGCGACATGGGTCGGGGTCTGGAGCCCCCAGCTACAATAACTGACAAGTTTAATCGTACAATGTGCCTGCACGAAGCCACGTGCGCACAAAAATAACTTTGCCGACAACGCAAGACTCCTCACTTCTTAAGGTGATACTACTGCACTGGCTTCCTGGCCATGTTCAAACGAGGAAGAGCAGACACCGGCGAGTCATCTTGTTATTTTATTAGGCTCATCTTCAGTTTGAGATGACGCCTCAGTCTTTTAACAAAATTTGTTGCTGGGCAAGTTGGTTCATGCTATTAGATGAATACTGTTAAGCGCAGTTTCAAGACGGGCAAGAGAAGGACACCGACGTACAGAACAAAACGCTGCCCGGAACTAAATTTTATTGTAAACATTTCACCTACTTAAATACACAGCAGATCAGTACCGCGCGAGCGCTCTGTCAATCAAGGCAACCAATGCGTGATATCAAAGAGCGTAGACATTGCAGCATCATTTCTAAAAACTGCTTTTCGTTGCTGAGCAAAACAACCGACGTGTCGCTAATGAGGATCTTCTTTTTAATTTGAGATGCCTCCATGATGGATGAATTAGGCAGAAGCCGGGTACATTGACCTTTTTGTCCGCAAAATAGAAAATCGCGTACTCGTTGCCTTCAGACTGAATAGCTCATTTTTCGTCGTATCGCTTATGCCACGTTGGCACACCCGACACGCGCGCGCGATTCGCTACAAACAATTTTTTGGTTGCCGATGTGTCATTTTATTCTATTTACCTTAGGATGAGTGCTGTTCATGATTATTGTTCTCACATTTTTTTGTCAAAACTTGTGCACACACCTTTTTTTCTAAGCTCATTTGTTGCTGCACGAACCTCCTGTTACAACCATCCCTTCTCGTGGTGCATTTTTAGCACGTTTGACATGTGTACTGATGATTCATTATGGGTGCTGTCACCTTACAGCAAAATCTGTCTTCTGTCATGGTCGTTTCTTCTTATCTTGTTTTATTTTTATATATATGTCTTTTCTAACCACGTGTCATCTTTTCTGCAAACCCTGTTTTTGTTGTACATAGTGTTGCCTTAAGAACTTGCTGCAACCATTTCGTCATGCAATTTTCTCTCTCTTTTTCTATATTTAGCCACGTGTTAGCTTTTCTGTAAACCCTGTATGTAGTGTTGCCCTGCGAACCTATTACAACCATTCCGTCGCGAACTATTATTTTTTTACATGTACTGTTGATTGGTAATGAGTGTACACCCCTTCCAACAACAATGTGCCTTGGCAGTGGATAAGTGCATAGGGGGGGGGGGGAGCCCTTAATACCATGTGCGTATTTAAGCACAACGTCTTACCGTTTCATGTATTCCCTGACGAAGGCCGGACCCCGGCCGAAACGGAGGAAGAAAGCATCGTTTTCCTTCGTACGTGTGTCCTCAAACTACAAGTGCATATATATATATATATATATATATATATATATATATATATATATATATATATATATATATATATATATATATATATACATATATATATATATATATAGAGAGAGAGAGAGAGAGAGAGAGACCTGGGGAGGTGACGGTGAAATTTGCTGTTTGAAATTAAAGTGTAGTAGAAAATGAAGACCAGCCATGAAAGTGGACTACAAAACGATAACTTGCGGCCGGTGGGAGCCGAACGCACAAACTCTGCATTACTCATGCGTTCACTACCAATAGTGCTACGGCGGCGGCTACCAATCCGTCCACTAAGTAGGTCATTCATGTTTACTAGATCTAGCCCTGGGTGTGTTAGCCAGCGCCCTCTCAGAGCTATAGTGGGTGGATGTGGAACATCCTTGTTACTGCAGCGAAATTCTATATGGCTAGCCCGGCCAATTTTCGGCGTCCGTGCGTGTACACCGTCGCGTCCACAAAATTTTCCTATCTAGATCTAGCGTAAAAGTGGGTCTAGTCTTGTAGGTTCATTAGCGTAAGTGTGAAAACCTATGATGGATGACCCATTGTTCATCATAGAGCGCTCGTCGCAAGTGTCAAGTCGAGTGGCCGATGGCCCATTGTTCTTCGCACGGCGCTAGTTTGCGGCCGCAAGCGGGCACCCTGCTATAGCAACCAGCCATAGGTTGGCTTGAGATTTTGTGGCGAATGGACGTGCTTTCATAATAATAATAATAATAATAATAATAATAATAATAATAATAATAATAATAATAATAATAATAATAATAATAATAATAATAATTTTTTGTGCACGCTGATATTTTTAGCCTTTACATAGTAATTGGGTGGTTTTCTTTTTTTGTCTCTTCGTATTTCGTGTGCGCGGGTGTGTTTCGCGTACATTCCGTTTTGCAGTACGGTTAGAGCGTCCTTTCGCGGCACGTTATTCAACAATTACAGCCGGGTGGGACATTGGGTGTTTGTAGCCTTTAAATCGTAGCTTGGAGGTGGGAAGACTAACAGCTATTAGTGGTTTTACTGTGTGTGTTTTGGTTGGAAAGTGAGAGTGTGGCCGCGTGGTTGAGCGCGTGCGAGAGTGTGTCATACCTTGGGTCTCCGTGGCATTGATTGCTTTTGAAACAGTGGTGAGAGTTGCTTTGCGACATTTTGAGGATTTGGATCCTGTGCGTATCGGTTTTTGTTAGAAGGCACGCGCTCTGCATTGTTAAAGTAGTATAGTATAGTATTATAGTATTTGCATAAGAAAAAGCCATGCAATGCATGGCAAGAAAGCCGGGAAAGTGGGCAGGGTGCGGGGGTCCCTCAAGGCAGATGAGGGAACGGATGAGAATGGAGAGGGAATCCAGTCAACCAGCACACACTGTGATGTCGATACTAGGCTGCAGAAAGTGGAGGCTTTCCAGGAAGAGCTTGTCAAGCAGGTGGAATAGCTCAAAAATTAGCTAAATAGGGAGCGAGATGCACGGAAGGTAGTTGAAAAAAGACTTTAAGCAGCCGAGGAAAAGCTGAACAGGGCCGCCATTGTGAGCCAGAATGGTCGTGACAACGGAACGCAGTCCCCCGACGTTACAGGAGAGGGAGTGCTAGTGGAGTACGTGGAATGCATGCAATGTGGTGAAGGGTTAGCTGGAAGGAGCGACACTTACCTTGAGGCCGCCACGCGGAAAAAGCAGGATCACAGGGGACAATGCCCCTTGTCGAGTCTGATTCACGCCTAAAATGACAAAGGGAAGCAGGGAGAGGTAGGAGAGAGTGAAAGGGTCATTATCGACGGCGACTCAAACCTGGGTAGGTGCTCCGAAGCAATTGTGGAGAGGGTAAAAGGCGATAAAAGAATTAAGACGGCAAGCTGAGCGAGTTGGTGATTGAACATGTTCCTGTGGGTGGGCAGCGCAACCCGGACGAAGGACGAAGGACGCTCGTGGTGTGTTCTTCCTTTCGTCCTTCGTCCGGGTTGCGCTGCCCACCCACAGGAACATGTGCGATAAAAGAGCGGTGGTAGAGACATTTCCAGGGCGGACACTGGGTTCTGTCATGGAGCAAGCAAAAGAAAAGCTAGCGGAAAATGCGCACGTGCGCAACGTTGTCATCATAGCAGGTGGGATAAATGACGTCCTAAACAGTAAAAGGACATGACTAGCCCAGCGCTTGGCGAAGGGGGTGGACGACTTGCGCGAGCTATCCCCTCAGGTGCAGATCGTGGTGTGCACGGTGCCGGAGGTGCCTGTACGTGACAGTCACGTACAAAGAGCCGTAGTGGCTGCTAATGAGGCGATAAAAATGAGCCGAGAGAGAGGCTTCGAGGTTGTCGAAGTAAACAGGGAAGTGAGAAGGTGCGGTGGTTTCAAACGAGACGCGATCCACTTATTTACAAGCTGGCACGAGAAGCCGGCTGGCGACTTGGTGGTCGCGCTGTTGCTTATTTAGGCGGACCACGGGTGCTCAGGAGGCCAGAGTAGGTAGTATTGAAGAACGTCCCCTAGGGGAACTTCAGAATAGCATGGACGTGAATAACAGAAAAAGGAGGAAAGTAAGAAAGAGAGCTCGCCATGCAAAAGGCTACATAAACATGCAGGGCGGCAGAAGAAAGGAAAAATGGGCAGAGATTGAGGACTACTTAAATAGAGAACAAATAGGGGTGTATGTAGTTACAAAACGCACCTTAGAGACTCGGAAGAGGCGCCAGTGAATGAGAATTATCTTTGGGAAGGGTTCAACAGAACTGAGTCGGAAAGAAAAGGAGGGGGAGTCGGAAAGCTCATCCATCAAGGAGCCAAATGATAAAGAGTAAATTCAAAATGTCAAGAGGACCTTTGGTTATCAGGTACAATGAGGGGGAAAAAACTTGGCTGGGCGTTACGTATTTGTGGACCTGAAATAATTGCGCAGAGAAGAATAAAAAGTTAGTGGAATGCATAAGTGTTCATATTAAGCATTTCGGGAACGATGCTAAAATTATCCTATTAGATGACATGAATGCCCACCTACAGGATTTAGATGGCTATACCGACAACGGGAAGTCAATGCTCGACCTTTGTGAGCAACATAACCTCGTTATCGTGAATACAGGGCCTTAGTGTGAAGGGCAGATCACGTGGGAAGTGGGAAACCGGCAATCAACCATTGATTACTGTCTGATGACGGAAGGAATTCATGATAAGTTGAGAGAAATGGTCATTGATGAGGAAGAGTATAGCAGAATAGGGAATGACCATAAACGCATTCTTTTGACAATAGGATATGTAGTTGGGAAAGAGAGCAAAGAGTGCAAAATAGGCAGTCCAAATTTGAACGCTGAACAATAACAAATATAGTCACTAGAGTCGAGGAAGAACTTGGCAAATGGCCAAGAGTGGGAATACAGTGACCTTGTAAGTGTAATAACGACAGAAATAAGGAAAGAGAAACAACATGTTCGTTGGAAAGGAAGAAAGAAACCGAAAAGTTGGTGGAACAGGGAGATACGAGAAGCGATCGCCGAACGACAGAGAGCATCCCGAGAGCACAGGCAGGCAAAGAAGGTGCAGTTGCCGCAGGATGAAGTAACCAGTAAATGGGAAATATACCGGGAGAAAAAATCTCTGGTTCAAATACTGGTGCAAGCCAAGATAAAGGTTGAAAGTGAATGTTGGTTGTCAGAAACACATGAGAAAGAGAAGGCTGCACCTACAATATTTTGAAACCACAAAAAATTATTAGGCAGGAAGCCAACAATTATACAACATATACTAGACGAAGATGGAAACAAACTGGAAGGGGAAGCGGCAATAAATTACATCCGAAAAGTAACAGCGAATCTTTCCAAGGCAATGACGAGGATGTATTCGAAGAAAAAAAGAGTATGAAAGAGAAGCAGATCGAAAAGGAGCTATTGCTGACAAATTTCAATTGGAAGAAAGCCGAATAGAAAATTCCTAAGCGCACAGCCACAGGGCTAGACGAGGTTCCCGTTAGGCTGATTAATGAACTAGGAACAAAAAAGTAAGGAAGCTCTGGTGAAAACAGTGGAAAAAACTATAAAGATAGAAGAATACCGGACAGTTGGCGACAAAGTAGAATGACTTTAATTTATAAAGGTAAGGGGAGGAAAGATAGAATTCACTCGTATAGACCGTTGACTATTACATCGGTAATCTACAGGATTGCAATGCAGGCAATCAAAGTATAGCTGCGAGCACGGGCAGAGAATAATGGCATTTTGGAAGAGCTTCAGAATTGCTTCAGAATAGGTAGGCGTATGGATGATAACTTATTTGTTCTTACTAAGTATATTGAAATATCAGGAGTAGAAAGCAGACCGTTATATGTGGCCTTTTTAGGCATTACAGGAGCGTATGACAACGTAGACCGCAACATTTTGTGAGATATTTTGGAAGGGGAAGGCCTAGGTGACGATTGTCTGCAGCTTTTGAGAGATATTTACCTAGAAAATACCGTTTTCGTTGAATCGGAAGGGATGATGAGCGAGGAGAAAGTTGATATAAACAACGGACTGGGGCAGGGGTGACCTTTATCCCGAATGCTGTTCTGATGTACAAGGTGAGGATGGAGATGGCACTAGAAGTAAGTAATTATGGGTTCAATCTCTCATACAAGCATCCGGCTACAATTGTAGAGCAGCAGCTTCCAGGTTTATTTTATGTGGACGACATTGTGTTGCTAGCTCACAAGCAAATTGATTTGCAACGTCTGGCTAATATCTGTGGACAGGAAGGCAAGAATTTAGATTTGAAATTTAGTGTTAGAAAATCAGGTGTTATTGTATTCAATGAAAACAGTGAACAGACGTTGGCAATACAGGGCCAGGAAATATCTCGGGTAAGAGAATATAAATACCTTGGTATATGTATAAACGGATAAATGGATAGATATATGGAAACACAAGAAAAAAAAACAATAACAATAAAGGGGAAGAGAAATTCCGCCATAATGAAGCACAGAGCACTATGGGGATACAATAGGTACGAGGTGCTCTGGGGTATGTGGAAAGGTGTAATGGTTCCACGACTTAATTTTGGAAATGCGGTTGTTTGCTTGAAATCAGCGGTACAATCTGGACTCGATGGGGACCAAAGTTCAATGGTTCGCCTCGCATTGGGCGCTCACTGAAAGACTACAAATGAAGCTGTGCAGGATGATATGGGCTGGACAAGTTCTTAAATTAGGGAAGCTCGCAGTAAAATTGATTATGCAGAACGACTGAGGAATGTGGAAGAAAGTAAATGGGCTGGGGGAGTGTTGATGTATCTGTACAGGAAAACATTTATTCACAGTGGAGGAAAAGAACTAGGAAGCTTACCAGCAAGTGTGCGGCCTGTAGGGTGGGCGACACAGTTACAAAGAACGTCAAGCGGAAAGTGAGGGAGGCTGAAATAATATCATGGGTGGCGACCATGGCAAAGAAACCTGCCATGAGTAATTACTTAAGAGGAAAAACGAAATCAGGAAAGAAACAATTTCTGAAAACTCAAAGGGAAGCTCATTAGCGAGATCAGGACGCCTTAGAACACGCACCTATAAAGCGAGATATAAGAAGGAAGAAGCATGTGCTTGCTGCGGTAACGCTAGGGAAACAATCGAGCATATTTTATTAGAATGTGAAGGTATCGGCCCAGTGGTCGATTTAGGAATCACTGGCCTCCTTGAAGCCCTTGGGTGCAGCGAGAGCAGTGGTAAAGTAAACATGTTCGCAATAGAGATTGCTAAGAGGCGATTGGACGATTGGCGGAAGAAAAGTAGGGAAACGACAAACAAGGAGGCGTACAAAAACAAAGTTCGCAATAGGGGTTCAGAAACTTTGGTTATGGGAATTTGTCGTGGGATTTACTTCCCATCCTTTATTACTTTTTAACATAGATAAGACATTAGGCTATACAATAAGAAGAGCTTCGTGGCGCAACGCACCACCAGGTTTCAAAGGGGACGCTCATAGCATTCAACCGTGTCCGTGTAAAGGCCGTAATAAACGTACACGCACACCCGCCGTGGTTGCTCAGTGGCTATGGTGTTGGGCTGCTGAGCACGAGGTCGCGGGATCGAATCCCGGCCATGGCGGCCGCATTTCGATGGGGGCGAAATGCGAAAACACCCGTGTGCTTAGATTTAGGTGCACGTTAAAGAACCCCAGGTGGTCAAAATTTCCGGAGTCCTCCACTACGGCGTGCCTCATAATCAGAAAGTGGTTTTGGCGCGTAAAACCCCAAATATTATTAAACGTACACGCATGTATCGCCCAGTGTGCATTCTTCTAAAGAGTGACGTCAGTGTCGTCTACCGACCTTATCGGGAGTTGTTCTTGACACGTTTCATGGGGCGGACGCGCATCGTGCGCACGGAAGAGGGGCAACGTGTCCTTCAAGAGCGACGACGGGAGCGATAGCGAGAATGGGCGGCGGCATGCCGCGAAGGCCGATCGTGCGTGCGTCGATGAGCCTGGCCCGTCTCGTGTGCCGACAGACCGACGAAGACCCTCAGCGTGCCCGTCAAGAACGGCCGCGTGAGCAGAGCCGGGAATGTCAGCGCAGGCGGCGGAACGGCGCTAAGGCCCGTCGTAGCAATCCCCTACCCGGCGACGATGCGCAGCGACGAGCGGGCACGCGAACAGAACGGGGAGCGTGAGGGAAGGCGGCGGCAAAGCAGCACTGGCGAGACGCGGGCCTTAATTACATATATATAGCCTTACATATATATAATTTCCTCGCTTTAGAAGAAGACATAACAGCTTCGCTTGTCGTCCTTCTTCAGAGTGTGGAAGGGCCGATGCTTTTTTTTTTTCGCTCGTTGGGGGGGAGGGGGGCGTCATGTAATACGCGAACTTAGGAGGAGAGCCGGCACATGGCTAAAAAGCCGAGGGCAAGGAAGGTAGGGAATGCTTTTGGAAAAATCACACGCACGCACGCACGCACGCACGCACGCACACACACACACACACACACACACACACACACGCGCACGCACGCACACACGCACGCACGCACGCACACACACACACACACACACACACACACACACACACACACACACACACACACACACACACACACACACACACACACCTAATTAGCCAAATTGTAATTTACAAATTCTAGCCGGCGAGTTTGCAAGGCGGATCCACTTGGAATGAATTCTTACGGGTTTCGACAGCAGTTTTCAGATATTGATTCCCGAGCTTTGCGGAAAAATGCATTGGTGTTCCAGTTACTTTTGTGCTTCTGTGCGTAAAATGACGTTTTGTTAAGAAAGTAAGTGGAACGACAATGTATTTTTGCCGCAAGTTTGACCACGCATATCTCATAAATGGTGCCATCCACACAATTATTTTCAATCGGATATACCATGCAGTCTCACGAGCTAGCATTTGTAAATTGCAATGTGTCGTAAGGTATTTAATTTAAAACTTAATTAGCGAATTTTTGTTATTAGTCGATTACGTGTCAGCGTCTTCGAGTAGACCACCTCATGGATTAGACTTGTGCTATCGGCCACAGACAATTTAAAAAAAAATTGAAAGTGTTCGCTGAAATACCCTGTGTATATACCGAGTGTTTTATATTAAAGTTAACATAACTTTAAACAATGCGTGAGGCATTTAGTACACACCTACTTATTGAGCTCGAATACTCGAGGAGGTATATATTATTTGCACTCGAAAGCCGCACGCATGACTGATTGATGAACAAAATTTCGCTAATTAGGTTTCGATTAATTACGTTAGCGCACACATTGCAATACACGAATTGAAGCCACTGATTTCAAGAGGTACATGCACTTGGAAGGAAATTTTGTAACTAGCCCCAGTTTGGAGATAAGCCCACTTAAACTTGCCGTAAAGATGCGCTGCTCCACCGCTTTTTAAACAAAATGCCTTTTTCTGCATTAAAATTCAAAAGTTCTTCGAGCACCAATGCTGTTCACCACAAACTTTGCGAACGCTTATCTCAAAACTGGTGTCAAGTTTAGAATTAGTTCCGTGTGAATATGACTTTAAAGGTCACCGGTTACAAGTCGTAAATTGCAATATGGGGTGTAAAGTAATTAGTTTAAAAGTGAAATAGCAAAAATTTTTTGTCAGTCAAACATTAACTTTCTTTTTGTGCAACAAATGCCTGCCTCTCAAAGTAATCTAACTTAAGAAGTGCAAGTGTGCTACACGTCACGCCTTCTTCTTTTCTTTAATTCTGTGAAAAAATACCCCCCCCCCCATATATATATGAAAATAAATGAGTAAACTGAAATCACGTAAGAAATTTACAAAAAATTCACAAGTCAAAAGAACAGGGAAGCGGAAGGACAACAAAGTCAAACCAAATGACAATCTAAAAGACTGCGACGAAGCAGTGAGCATTGCTGCTTTGTATTTTCGGGAAGGTGGACCTCATGTGTGATTTGAATGTTGCTGACATGTTGCCTACTCCATTCTCACCCATCGGGTTCATGCTGTTTGTTCATGGAGATTTTCATCTGCGTCAACCGTGCGATGGGAAGGAGCGCGTCTAGCAGATGTACACTTTTTAGGGGGCCCTAGTAGCAGTAAATGGTTGTTTGTTTTAAATAACTACATAAAAAAAGGAAAAGTAAGGGAAGGAAACATCGCTATACAGTGCAATAGAGCGTTAAGGGCTTCTTTGCCTCCACTGTGCGCGGTTTACGAGGTTTCCAGGAATCCCCACAATCCGGCGAATGCAAATATGAATGCAATGAAAGTCCAAACCACAGCAAAAAAAATATATATAACGCAAGTCGTGCCATCGCCTTACAGTGAAGAAAAATGAAACGTCACTCAACGAATCGATGCAACTTGCAGGTAGGTGTAGCTGGCAGCCAGGTGCGCATACAATGATCTATCGACCTATTGTTTCTACAGCTCCTTCCAAGAGCTGTTTCGGGTGGTGATGGTGTCCACCGCCGGTGTCCGGTGTCCGGTGTCCGTAGCATCTATCGCCAAGAATGATAGAAAAAAAGAACCCAGTTCCCGCCGGGATCAAACCCGCTGCGCGGGCCTCAGCTACTCTACCACTGAGCCTCGCCAGCGCTTTTTGTTTTCTTTATTGCACGGAATTATAAGTAGTGTCTTTGGGAAATAGTTACTTTGCATTTGAACACGCATGGAAAAGATGCACGCAGTTAATTTACAGTGAAGCTAAAAAAATCGGGGAGGCAAACACAAGCGTCCACACGCGACATCCACTCAAGAAGAAGGATCAAAGGTTCCAACCACACTACGCACTAGAGCAGCCTCCTCTCGAAATACAGACCTTGTCGAGCGAGGTGGCTCGGCATGTCTGTCGATCATTCGGCTTCTCCGTATTGAATGGAGTCCTAATAACATAAACAAATCACATGGTGTATTACTGGCTGTCTTCTTGAAAGGAAGGAACCCGATACCATAAGATGTGAGAGGAAGGCCTCTTTTGAAAGTTCTCTGTAAGAAGCCCCAAAAATAAAATGCGTCACGACAAGGTGTAAAACAATGTTCTACTGTTTCGGGTGGATTGCAAAGTCTAAAATTTGTATTCCAGGCTACATATAATCCTTTTTCCTGAAGCCACGTTTTAAATGGCAGGGTGGAAGTGTGCAGCCTAAAGAAAAATGTTTTCGCTGCTGGCGCAATGCACATTCTGCGGGCACGGCAAAGAACATTTTGACCAAATAGAGACAGATACGGCTTCTGATACATAGGTTCAGCAAAAAAGTTATCTATAAGTGCTATATTTAGCCATGTTCGATCAACGCTAAACAAATATTCGAGAGTGAATATGGCTTTTAAAAATGAAATAGTGTCGACAAGTTCTTTTAGGAAGCCCCATAGCGGCAGTTCTTGAGCAAAGTTTGTCATGACAAAAATAAAAGGGAGCCGTGAAGCAAGACGTGTTCGATTAACAGCGAGAAAGACGGGATGACGGGCGTTTTTAAGGTAAAATAATCGCATGACCAATTGCCGCACGAACAAATGCACAAGAGTGAGGCCTTCCTTCTCAAGCGGAATAAAAAGGTTGTCACTTCTCATGGCTTCCCATGATGAACAGCAAATAAAACACGCAAGTATTCCATAAAATGCTTGAACAGGGACGCGACAGCAGTGCAAGGCCTGCAGAACATAAAGAAGCTTAGAAGCAAGAATTACATTGCATGCCTTAGCTCTTGTAAAGATAAAGAGGTCACGTCCCTGCCCGGTTGTCACTTTTCGACGCATATTGGTTATCGTGGATGTCCGATGAGGCCCACTATTACGGAAGTTATCGAGAGGCACACAAAGATGTCTCAGCGTATACTGATTCCAATGAATATTGGCGAATACTGAGGGAGTTAGCGCCAACATGCCTAGGCAAAAACCCCTGGTCTTTTCAAAATTTACACTAGCTCCTGCAGTTTCACGGAAACGCAGGGCAGTGTTTATTACGTCGGTAATACTGGGCTTATAACGACTCAAAAGAAGAAAATGTCATCCGCATAAGCTAGCACTTTCGTTTCCTCATCTGCATACATTTATCCTCTAATGCTTTAGTCGCAAAGCACGCTTAAGCAAAGCGGTTCCTAGTATATAGCGAAGAGTAAAGGTGAGAGCGGATAACCCTGACGAACTAATGACTGTACTTGTACTATATCTGAAATGGTACGGTTGACATTAACTTTGTAGTGCAATGTTTATAACAAAGTGCTATACCATTGTATAATACATCCCTTAACTGAAGATCGCGCAATAGTTGGAACAAAAAATCGTGCTGAACCTTATCGAACGCTTTGGCGAGTTCAGTCTGAAGAAAAGCAACTTGGTTCATACTACCCTCTATGCATTCAAGGACTGAACGTGCTATAAGAACATTTGTTCGTATAGAGCGTCCTCCCATTCCTCATGTTTGATGGCACCTACTAATTTAGAAATGACTGTCTGCAACCTATTTGTCAGTACTTTTGCAAGTATTTGGTAATCGGCGTTACATAACGATATCGGCCTATATCCGTTTACTGTCTTTATCACTTCATTATCAGTGCTCTTTGTAATTAAGGTTGTGTGGCCCTGATAAACATACGGAGGAAGCTCACCATGTTTATAGGCTTCCTTGAAAAGCTTCCCAAGAAAGGGACACAGGAATTTCAGAAATTGTATACCAGCTTCAGGACTGCGGTCATCATGGCCAGACACAGGGACGTACCAAGGGAGGGGGGGGGGGGCAGGTGCACGGGCCCTCCCTTCAATTCAAGCGGCATAACCCCCCCCCCCCCTTCCCCTCCCACGCCACCGCTCCTCACACATTCCTAAAACACTGCCAAATCAATGTTGAGACTTTACAGCTATTCGCCGGTCAACATTTTGCTGCCTTTTTCACTCCTTTTGGATGGCGGTAGTTATCGGCATCTCTTGGGGTGTGCAGGCCAGATTTCTCATAAATTCGGTGCCCGCGCCATTAATTAACTGGAGATGCGTTCAGTTATCACCAGCTATTCAACGGTCACGCGCATCGCTGTTGCTTCGTTCGTTCAACCTTCTTTGTTTAGACTGATCCAGGGACCAGAAAAGGGGTTCGGTTCTTAGTCAGCTGGTCTGTATGCTCGTGGAACAAGTTGCGGCCGGAGAAAGCGCCAATTGCGTTTAACTTTTTCTTTTGCTTCATTATTTCCTCGAGTGAAGGCTCGCTGCGACGCTGGAAGATCGCCGGAACCATATACCCGCGATATGGATTAGATAAGCTGGAAAATAAAATAATGCGAAACAGCGTCCATCATCAAGCCCTGCAGTAACAGTTAAACCCGTAAGCAATACGACTGTCACCCGTTACCTTGTCTGGTTTTTCCATAATTGTAAAGCACTTTTCGTACAATATTGCTAACTGGAAACAAGTCGCAAGGAGTTGAGAAATTAAGTTATCTACTCAGGGAGGAAGCCATGGCAAGAGCGAAAAGGGAAAAAAAAGCGAACATTTAACCGCTGTTTATTAAAATATTTATGGATCAACATCTTCTTATCTTAAAAGGAAGTAGAGAAAACGCCGACGGAAGTAGCGAAGAATTCCGTGTGTTTTGAATAACGCTTCTACAGTTATCAGTCGAACCACCTGACGTAGCCACTTCTCTGCTGTGCTTATGTAGGTGCTTTCCTAACTTTTCACGGTAGGTGCAGTACGTCTAGAGCTGCAGCGTCCTGCGCTCTACGCGGTTGCACGGGACTGGCGGCCACGCATCGTTACGCAGCTTCCCAAATAACAATACGAGTCGTTTGCGGCACTTGATAGAGCAGTAAACGAGGGATCTAAAACAACTGTGATTGTTCCGCAAATACGTATTTCTCTGTAATTCTTACAGAGCTAATTCAAGAAACACTACGATAGTCCGATACAACTTAAGTCTGCAGTGAAGCCCCGCCCACGCCCTCATAACCGCCAACCACTGCTCCTCCGCGAGGCTGCAAATAATTCGTGCTTCAAACTTTTCCTGTTGCCAAAATAAGGCGCTAACCACAAAAATAAAATTATTAGCGCGTAATTTCGTACGTTTTCATTCGCCAATTATAGTGAAATTCCGAGAGCTTAATTCTTTATTGAGCTGAAATAAAATGCTTGCTTCGCTGCAACTATTGTCGAGTTTCTCTTCAGTTGGCAGTGAAGTTTCATCAGTCAAACGGGTTCAGCAGGGAAATTAACTGTACCACAGACTTTTGAGGAGTGAAATGCTCAGACTGCATGCACTTTGTTTATGTCTGTTGCACACCTCATTGCTTCCGCCGATGAAAAGATTCTTCAAGAACAGCGGATGCTCCGGAGCTATGAAGTACGATGCCATTTTGAAAAGGCCGCATTACGTTGATTTTGTTTGCTTCTGTGATTAGCCGACGGAGTAACACAACCTCGCGCGGTTCGTGTGACTTGGTTGCTAACTGCTCTTTGTTTAAGTTGTATTGCTACAGAAATCTTTATTTTACATTTTCGCTTGTTTACTCGTCCTTGGCAGTGTTCATCCTGCGCTTCTTGCCTGCGCGAGTCCATTTCATGTGGTTCCTTGTTTGCCAAGTAAAGGAGAGGTGAATCTCACAGGCCTAGAGAGAGACAAAAGGGAAGGAACCTGTGAGATACACCTTGAACCCTGTACCTTGAACCTTGAACCTTGAACCTTGAATCTTGAACCCTGTACGATGTATGATGGAACCACTCAAGAGATGAGGAGTAGCCGGCGCCTTCAATTGTGCGCCAACATCTCCTTATATCATATCAATAAAAAAAAAGAGATACACCTTACTTCATTTTTTTTGCGCCTTTACGCATCTTTATGGCGAATGGTGGGTGTTATTCATATTTGTACAAGTAAAGGTACCCGCCCCCTCATTGGCATAGGAACGTTACCTTGGGGTGCCCCTCCCTCGCCCCCCCCCCTAAAAAAATCTGAGTGAGGTACGTGCCTGGCCAGTCGTTTTGTATTTCTGCAGAGTTTCGATGGCAAACATAATTTCCGCTCGAGTTATTGGCCCGTCAACGCTGAATCGAAGTGCGGCGTAAGGGAAATAAAGTGATCAGCTTTTTCCTTGTAACCATGCTGAGGCCTAATTGCAGTGCTAATATTTTTGTAATGAGCTTGAAATATGGTTAATATTTGCCACGTTTCTGTGTATATGGAACAACCAGGCTCAATTTGTAATAGTTGCTTGGAAAGCGCGTATCGCTTTTCATCACCGAGAACCCTTTTTGTGGGCTCCTCATCTGTGAAACGAGTTGTGCGTTGTCAGGATTGGGGGCTCAATCCCATCGTCCGTGGTCCTTTGCCAAGATTGGAGTACGGCATGAATTCGTAGGTAGCTGGCCCATGCCGTCGTCCAACTTATTTACGCTGAGATCGTTGATGAAGTGAAGAACTGCTTCTCATCGAGAACGAGGAAAAAGGGTTTATTTACAGAAATTAAATCAGTCTAACATGACTGCTTGAGAAAAAGAGTAACAGTCCAACATGACTGCATGAGAGAAGTGACTCAGTCTAACATGACTGCTCAAGAGAAGTCCTCAGCATTCGCACAACCACAGTTTTTATACACTCGATCCGCCGGTTCTACGACGCGGCGACTGTTCGTTTACTCATCACCAACTCGCCGCGGCTCTGCAGATCAGTTTACGTACACAAAGGCAACCGCGCTCTGATGCCCGACGACGGCGTTGGCGGGGTGCCGAAGCGTGAGACGCACCAAAATACGTTGTCCCCACGGCAGCTTGTCCATGCGTGTCAAATCAGCTCCGCGTTGGGGAACTCCGGAATCATTGTTCACACACGCCGAACTAGTTCCGTCACAATGTCGATGGGGCGGGTGGAAGGCGGCGGATTCCAGCGCAAAGGCCGCTTCTTTGAACGCCTCCCAGCTGCAGCGACGGAGAGGGAGAGGTGCGCGTCGTGTCGCCCTGTCGTAACTGTGTGGCAATCTTGTTTCGCAGCTCGCCATTCTTGACAGCGCCTCCATGGCCCGGAAAGTCTCGACTGTCTAGCGCTGACAACCGCTAGGCAGGAAGAGAACGGCTGCTGGTCAGGGCGGGATTGATGTCTTGGCTCGCAGCAACCACTTGTGCATTGATGTCACCGCCCCAAAACATCCAACAAGGACAGGCAACTGCAAAATGAACCCCACAACACGGCTCTGCGCCGAGATGACGTGCATTGGCTCTCACTTTAGACTCGCTAGGCTTCAAAAAAAAACAACAACAACATAAGTGCAGAAACAAAAAAAAATGTTACATTTCACTATGCCAATTTCTGAAGCAAATTCCTGCTGACAAATTCAGCAATTAATGGAGGGAATTCTGCTGAATGAGAGGGGATTTTCTTCGCCTAAAGAAAAGCTAACACTAGTAACCCCAAAATTTAGGCGGGACCCTCAAACGCAGAATTCAAATTAGCCTGCTCAAACCATCCGCATTGCTATGCAACTTTTCCTTCTTATATCTAACGGAGAAGTTGTACTCTTGGAGAGTGAGGCTCCATCGGAGCAAGCGGCCGTTTTTGTGTGACATTTGATTGAGCCACGTCAGAGGACAGTGGTCGGTCTCGAAGATGAACTTCGCTCCGTACAAGTAACACGACAACTTCTGGGCGGCCCAAACCAAACAAGCGCATTCCTTCTCTGAAGCGCTGTAGGCTTCCTCTCTTACATTTAGTTTACGGCTGGCGTAGAGGATAGGATGCTCCTCGTTATCGTCGCCGACCTGACTAAGTACCACGCCCATACCTCTGTCGCTTGAGTCGCATTGAACTATCAATTCCTTTGTGTAGTCTGGCGCGCGAAGCACAGGGCGAGAAACCAATAGCGTTTTCAAACTTTGGAAAGCGTTCTCTTTGTCCTTATCCCAGTGTACGTTACTCGGTGCTCCCTTTCGGAGGGCGTCTGTTAATGAACTTGCCAATTGCGAGTAACTCAGAATGTACCGTTGATAGTACCCCACAAGTCCCAAAAATGAACGAAGGTCCGTTTTCGTGCGCGGCTGAGAAAAATCTCCAATCGTCGCTATTTTCAGCTCAGCCGGCCGTCTCATGTCCTGACCGACAACATGGCCCAGATAAGTAACCTGCGAACAACCAAACCTACACTTTTCCGCTTTCATCGTTAAGCCGGCTTCAAACGTACGAAGCCTCGCATTCTTGTCGTAATAGACTTTGGCGTTCTTTTGAGCTATTGCCATGTTCTTTCCGACTAGTTCTTGGGTTGCGCTTTGCCGTTCCAGTAAATTTAGCACGTATTCAACCACGGTTGGACTCTCCCCTCTTTCGTCCCACATTTCTCTTAACATTCTCAGTGGAGAACGGAGTGTCCTCCCATACACTAGTTCTGCTGGTGAGAACCCTGTCGCTTCATGTGGAACCGTTCGCAAAGCAAACAAAGTTGCCGGCAGACAGTTCTCCCAGTCCTCCTTGTGCTCGTAACAGAGCGCACGCAAAACTCGCTTAAGCACCGAATGCCACCTCTCTACACTGTTTGACTGAGGGTGATAGACAGAACTGTGTATTAACTTTACCCCGCACTTTTGCAAGAATGCAGAAGTCAGTGCGCTCGTGAATACTGACCCTTGATCTGCCTGAATTTCGGCTGGAAACCCAACTCGTGCAAACCCTGTCAAAAGCGCGTCTACTACTTCGGTGGAGCTGAGCTCTTTCAAAGGGATTGCTTCTGGAAACTTGGTAGCCGGACACAGCATGGTAAACAAGTACCTGTAGCCTGATTTTGTTTTTGGAAGAGGCCCTACCGTGTCTATTACAAGCCGTCTGAAAGGCTCTGTTATTAAGGGGACTACCTTCAGTGGAGCTTTCCATGTCTCTCCTGGTTTACCAGAACGCTGGTAGGCGTCGCATGATCTTACAAAGTTTTCTACATCTTTGAAACAGCCAGGCCAGTAGTATTCCATAAGCAATCTTTCCTTTGATTTGTTTATGCCTAGGTGGCCGGACCACCCATTTCCATGACAAAGACTCAAAAGGTCCTCCCTATACTTAGTAGGTATGACTAACTGATCTAAAATCTTACCCTTTCGATCTCTGTAATGCCGATACAACAATCCTCCTCTCTCATCTATCGTTACGTTGCGCCTAGCAATGCCTTCTTTAGCTATGTCACGTAATTTAGCTAAGCTCTCATCATTCTTTTGCTCAGCTGCCAGTGACTCTCTATCCACGCGTAAGAGTTGATCAAAGTTCTTTGAGGCCGGTGATAATAACGACCCTGTCTCGCTTGTGAGCGCGTCTGCTTTCTCTTCCTGCAGGCTAGAACTGCGACACTCTAGTACTACGCTCTCATTGAGCTGGTCAGCTGGCAGGCTCTCCTCAACTGTTCTTTTGTCCCTCGGGCCTAGCTCGGATTCGGGCACTGAAGTTATTCCCTTTTCTGCTTCCGCTGGAGGAGCTTGAGCATTTTCAGCCGAAAGCGCCGCGATCTTACGAGCTTGGCCTCGGGTCAATGCCTGTACTATGCCCTCTCCCAGTTTGAGCCCTCTGTCACGCAGTAACTGATTCGAACGATTCGAAAAGATGTAGGGATACTGCCGTGACAAAAATTTGGAAACTGCAGCCTCAGTCTCTAGCTCCCCGAATGGTCCACTGATTTTGACTTTGGCCATGGGCAGACACACGCTGTGTTCTTCTACAACCTGTTTTATCCATGCTACTTCTCCGGTGAAGTCATCTACCATCACGTAAGACGGATGGACAATGTCCAGCGTGGCGGCACTGTCTCTTAGCACTCGGCATGGTTTTCCATTAACTTGCAGGTCGTGGAGATATGGACTTAAAAGTTCCATATTCTCATCTTTTTCCTCCACGTAGGAAAAAACTACGCTAGACTTCTCGCAGTTTACAGCTATATGTCCCAGTTTGTGGCATTTGTAACAGCGAATTGGTCTAACAGATTCGAATTTTCTTTTCTGTTCTTTTTGTGCGGTTTCTCCGTTAAGTTTCTCCTCGCTCTTTTCTGCGGGCTTTTCCGCCATGTCTACAGGCTCTGATCGTCTAGTTTGCGCACCCTTTTTGAACGGAAATGGTTTCCGCGGTCCATTTCGACCGTCCCAGTTTCCCTCCTCGGCGTTCAACTTTCTACGGGTTGCGTACTCTTAGGCTAATTCAGCCGCCCTTTCCACAGTGTTTACATTACCTCTGTCTTGCACCCACAGTTTCACAGCTTGGGGGATGGTTTTGTAAAACTGCTCTAGACACATGCATTCAATGATCATGTCTCTGCTGTCGTACGCTTCCGCGCTTTTAAGCCACTCGACTAGGTTGGCCTTTAAGCTATATGCAAACTCCGGATAGCCCTCGCTATCTTTCTTGCCTGTGCTCCTAAACCTTTGCCGAAAAGCTTCGGCTGTAAGGCGGTATTTCTTCAGGAGACTAGCCTTAACTTTTGCATAATCGTATGCATCCTGCGCACTCAATCTGGCGATTACTTCTGCCGCCTCACACGGCAACATAGACAGCAACCGCTGTGGCCATGTACTCGGACCGAAGTTCATCTTCTCGCAAGTCCTTTCAAAATTGCTTAGGAACAAGCCTATGTCGGTCCCGACCTCAAATGGCTTTAATAGCCTGTCCATGCGGTACGATTCTGCCTCACTTGATCGTCCCAGAGCGCCTTCACTTCCTTGAGGCAACTCCAAACGTTTGCTTTCAAGTTCAAGTTGCATTTTCCTTAACTTAAACTCGCGATCTTTATCACGTTCCTCTCTCTCTCGCTTTTCTCTTTCTCTTTCCCGTTCTTCTCTTTCTCTTTCCCGTTTCTCTCTCTTTTTGAGAAGTTCCATTCCCATTTCAATATCTTCCTCACTGGCCTGATTGGAAATTAGCTCCAATAATTCCGATTTGAGCATTTCCTTGCGTACATCTAGGCCCAGTTCCTCACCAACAATCAACAACTCGTCTCTCAGCAGTGTCCTTAACTCCATGACTGCTGCTTTACTGCCTTGATTCTGCTCTCTAAATCTAGCTAGGAAAACACAACCTAGCTAACACACAACAATCTAGCTTCCCTACTGTTCTAAACAGAACAACCACAAAATGAAGCCTAGAGAGTCAAAGCAAAAACCAAGCACTCACCGCAGATACAGCACCATGTCGCAAAGTCCATCTCACCGCTGTCAGCCAGTTGTCAGGATTGGGGGCTCAATCCCATCGTCCGTGGTCCTTTGCCAAGATTGGAGTACGGCATGAATTCGTAGGTAGCTGGCCCATGCCGTCGTCCAACTTATTTACGCTGAGATCGTTGATGAAGTGAAGAACTGCTTCTCATCGAGAACGAGGAAAAAGGGTTTATTTACAGAAATTAAATCAGTCTAACATGACTGCTTGAGAAAAAGAGTAACAGTCCAACATGACTGCATGAGAGAAGTGACTCAGTCTAACATGACTGCTCAAGAGAAGTCCTCAGCATTCGCACAACCACAGTTTTTATACACTCGATCCGCCGGTCCTACGACGCGGCGACTGTTCGTTTACTCATCACCAACTCGCCGCGGCTCTGCAGATCAGTTTACGTACACAAAGGCAACCGCGCTCTGATGCCCGACGACGGCGCTGGCGGGGTGCCGAAGCGTGAGACGCACCAAAATACGTTGTCCCCACGGCAGCTTGTCCATGCGTGTCAAATCAGCTCCGCGTTGGGGAACTCCGGAATCATTGTTCACACACGCCGAACTAGTTCCGTCACAATGTCGATGGGGCGGGTGGAAGGCGGCGGATTCCAGCGCAAAGGCCGCTTCTTTGAACGCCTCCCAGCTGCAGCGACGGAGAGGGAGAGGTGCGCGTCGTGTCGCCCTGTCGTAACTGTGTGGCAATCTTGTTTCGCAGCTCGCCATTCTTGACAGCGTAAACGCACCAGTGTGCTTTTCTACACTTTCGTCTCGTATTTCTGTATTTGTGCGCGAACTGTATTTATCTCATAGTTCCTGGCTTTCGAAAGCGTGCAGCTTGTGAAGTAGATCATAAAGGCGATGTTTTTCAGCTTTTTTCTTTGAGACAGCTCACATGAAATGACAATCACTTCATGTTTTGCTCTCTCTTTGAACATTTCCCATTGAGCAAACAATGGAAACCGTTGACATTGGGTATCTCTGGCAATAATTCTTTCACTTTTTTTTTTGCAGAACTTTCCTCTCGTAAAGGTTGTGTGTTAAGTTTCCACAATTCCCAGTTTAGAGTAAACTTGTGAAACTTTCGGGGACCCCATGAAAGAGTTACTAAACAATCGTCGGCGAAAAATACAGGCTTCACGGCGTAGTTGTGAATGTGAGACCAGAGATTCGTCCAAACGTACAAAGGATCAACTTGAGCATGAGAGACGACTTAAAAGTGCGTAAACGCCCCCCCCCCCCCCCCCCCCCAAGAAGGCGTGTAGGCTCCCACGTCTATTAGATTGTGATCTTCCGTTAACTGATGCAGGAAAGTAGCATTTGCATCATAACGATTCGTTAGGTATGAGTGATCTCTGGAATTAAAAACAAGATTCAAGTCTCCCAACACTACCAAATCTCTGTTGGTACCTAGGAGTGGAGCAAAAGAGAGGAAGAAATCCTTCCTGTCGCTCGCACTTGTGGGAGCACAAACGCAAATAAATCGCTAATTGCAGGAATGAAAAGACAGGTCACAGCATATAAAGCGTCCTTTCCCATCAACACGCAGCGACAGTGAACAGTGTTAGTGAACTAACAAAAAGCATCCAGTGGAAGCACCACATGCTTGGCTAATGCACACCTCGTAATCTTGTTGAAAAGTTTGCAGCGCGAGGTTGACATCACTAGCAGACGAAATCTTGGTCTCTTGCACTGCATCAATATCAATTGATGCCTAAGCACGGGGAGTAACTGCTGCTGACACCTTATATTCCGCCGCCCACGCACGTTGAGTGTCGCTACGCATAAGAGGAGGGTGAAGGCGGTTGCTTGCTAACATGATGCGCAAAAATGCCTTATAAACACGTCCTAGCGCGCGAGGAGCCACGCGATGTGATATGTGCGCAGTTTAGCGTCGATGCGTGCACGTTTTGCATTGCACTTGCGTATTATTACAGCAAGTAGAACGCCATGTAACAGATGCAGATGTAGCGGTACAAGGCAGTTAAAGAAGGTTTTAGAAAGAAAAATAAGCGTAAGCAGATGAATACAAGAATGCTAGAAAAATATACATTGTGTACCTGATTAAATGAAGCTGTCTATGTCACTATGTCGTCACAGCGTCTTAAAGAGGATGCCAAAAAAGCATACTACTACTACTACTACTACTACAACTACTACTACTACTACTACTACTACTACTACTACTACTACTACTACTACTACTACTACTACTAATAATAATAATAATAATAATAATAACAAGCAGAAGCAGTAGCATTGTATCGTGCCACTTGCCTTTGCAACGTGAGATGCGCACCGCATATAGCGTCGGTTCGTGCACCCTTTGCATTGCAGTTGCATATCATTAAACCAGGTAGCACGCCATCTAGCAGCTGCATAGATAGCGGTGCAAGGTAGACGGAGAAGCCTTCAAGTCAGTCATTCAGTCAAGAACTTCATTGAGGTCCTGAAGAGTTTTAAGCCGTTGGAGATCCCACGCGGGGAGCTCCTCGGGCCGAAACCGTAGGCGACGCCCAAGTCGGGACGGGAACGTGGTGGCACTCCGACAGTTCTTGGGCCCTTTGGACGGCCTTGAGTTGGAGTTTGAGGCCCGGGCTTTTGAGGGCTTCTTCCCATTCGGCCTCACTGGAGAGAGGGCCCTTTGGAAACGCGGTACATTGCCATAGCATGTGCGAGAGTGTGCAATAAAGTTCTGGGCAGTCTGCGCAATTTGCCGGGATGTCCGAGTTATGGTGACTCAGTAGGCCTCGTGACGGATACGACTCCGTTTGTAGCATTCGAAACGCGGCCGCCTGCGCGCGTTCGAATTTGGCGTGAGGGAGCGGGTATTTGATTCTGCCTTTTCGATAGTGTGAGGTGATTTCTTGATAAGTGAGTAGCGGGCCATTAAACTAAATGTCCAGCCCCTCGGAGGCCGTGGGACCATTGCGGCGGGCAAGTTCTAGCGCCCGGTGGTGGGCCATTTCATTGAGGTTTGGTTTTCGCGGGTGAATGTCTTTCCCCATGTGAGTGGGGAACCAGAGAGGCGTCGTTTGCTCTTCTTTGAGCTCGCTAGCAGTATATTCGCTACTTCTTTACATACGTTGCCGCTATCGTAGGCCGGAATTGCGGTACGCGAGTCCGCGAGGACATGGGTAAATGTCTAGTCTGCCACGGCGATGGCTACGGCTATCCGTTCTGCTTTAGCGTTTGTGGTCGTTTTAACCGATCCGGATGATCGTAAGGTTCCGTTGCCATCCACGACTGCTATCGCGAAAGTGAATGTGTTGCCGTACTTGGCCACGTCCACAAATGCGGTGGCTTCACGATCCGTGTCGGTACGGTCGAGTATCGCGCGGGCGCGGGCCCGGCGCCTACCCACGTTGTGTTGGGGGTGGACGTTTCTGGGTAACGGTGAGACTTTATAGTTGGTCCCAATTTCGCTCGGTAGGGTAACCGCGTGCTCGAGATAGGGAGATGGGGAGACATTAGCTTCGTTTAGGATTAGTCTGCCGGCTTTGGACGAGGGTAGGCGGAGTATTTGTGCCATAGTCTGAGCGTCGATCACTTCGTCGATGTTGTTCTGCATGCCTAGCTGGTCAAGTTTTGTTGTACTTGCTCTTTGTGGAATGCCCAAGACCTGTTTGATGCTCTTGCGCATGGGTGTTTTAGTTTCGTCTTTTCTATTTTAGTCCTGTTGTGGGCACAGGCGACGAAATTAATGTGGCTCCTAAGGAACGCGTGGTATACGCGCAGAAGGTTATCTTCGCAGAGACCCTTCCTGCGCCCCGAGATTCTGTGGATGAGTCTGCTCATGTTTTCGGTTTTGGCGGTTAAGTGTTTGATCGTGTGTCCGTGGCATCCGGTCGCTTTGATTAGGAGCCCAAGAATGCGTATGTGGTCGACTCGCGGAATCTGTTGTCCGTTTCTTGTGTTAGTGCGATCGGAAGTTCGTCTAGAGGAGTTAGGTAGTGGACTCCTTGGCAAGGCTTGAGAAATAGTAAGAGTTCCGATATCTTGGAGGATAGTTTCATTCCTGTGTCTAGTTGGTAGTCTTCCGTGGCATCTAGGGCAGACTGTAATGCCTGCTCCATGTCTTCCAGGGAGCCTCCTGGGCTCCAGATGTCTTGAGATGTCTTTCCAGTCTTGAGATAGGAAAAGTAGATTATGGAGATGTAAAAATGTTGATGCAATGAAAAACATGTATGCCATTCGTGATAAATCCAGCAGGCTGGATTTGGAATGCCATTAAATGTTCATCATCATCATTACCATCGTATTGTGCCATTTGACATGCGCGCCGCGTGGCGTCGACACGTGCAAACTTTGCATTGCAGTTCCGCTATATTACACAACGTGTCCCGACATGTAGTAGTTGCATATAGCAGTTGTATGTTGCATGTAGTCAATCCTGGATGTAGCAGGCTAGGTAACTATTTGTCACCATCGCGTTTCGAAGGGGATGCCGTCATTATCTTCACTATCATCAACAAGAACGTACCGTGCCGCAGTTCAAGGGATGCGATATGCGCGCCACGTAGTCTGGATACCTGCGTTTGCTCTTTGGTAAACGTTATGGCGTCTCCTGTCGAGGGGCGAACCTGAAGAAGCGATTCGTAGAGATACGCGCGCGGCGGCAACCAGGAAAGATCGGGCTCAGCACAGAGCAGGGCAAGCCGCAGCTGGCCGTCGACGCCGGACGGGCAGTTCAGATCGTTTTCGTAAAAACGACGCGAAGATTCTTCGCTGCGAAGACCTGTAGTGCGTGGTGCTGAAAATGGAGCTCCTATGGAGACGTTCCTTCAGCTTACGCTGTGACTGTGCTGCGTGTGCCGCGCAGGCCTGTGACTTTTTGATCTGCTTTATTTACGGTGATTTGAAGCCTGTTCAGTCAGCCATAATTCCGGCAGACATCAAATTTTGCAAAACCTGCAAATGTCAGCGGCAAAACTGCGGGTAACAGAAAAACAAAGAAAATAGATACGGAGCAACGGAGAGAAGGAAGAAAGGAAGGTGAATGGTGAATAGTGATCTCGAAGAGACTGACATATCAATTACTGGCGACAACAAGAATATTGACGTTAACTCAAGTCATTTACACATGGATTACAAAGACTGGAAAAAGAGGAGCGCTATAAAGGATTAAAGTAGCGCTTAGGGTAAGGACGTGGAGATGGTGCTGTTATCGGCGTGGGCGGGAACGGGAAGAGATTGCTTCCCGAATCAAATTATGTGAGGCTTAGGAAAGGAACGTGGCCGAGGGGCGGTGATTCGGAGGAAATAATGGGAGAACGGAGAAATGCAGACAATGAAAAACAGCCTAAAGCATGGAAAACGTTTTTAATAGTAAAATGCCAATGCTTAGCAGCGAGAATAAAAGCGCTCAACTTTTCGTGTCTTGAGAGCAATGGTCATTCTGCCAGCTCGAACCAGTCCATCCCGCTGCATGGTGGCCGACTCAGCCCCATTAAGCGTGCTGACTGTCCACTCGACCTTGCTCGATAAGTGCAGTCAGGTGGCCTCAGGGACTGTGCACGCATTTGCGCGCAGTTTTCTCATCCAAAAGGCGAATGGGGCTCCTTGCATAGGCGGAAGCATCAACGCTCACCGAAGTGTCGTCCTCTTTTCTCTGTCCGTGTGTTTGTGCGCTGGTTTTCATGAGGCAATCGTATCAAGTCGCCCAGCTTACTGCGCTTCTACGATCCGCACGAGTTTAAGTGCCTTGGATTTCTTTTCGTCGGGGCTGAAGATGTCATCAACAAGAATAACATTTACGGCAAAGCCTCTCTCTAACTGCGGCTTCGGGCGGCATGTCCCTGCGTGTGTAACATAGCCCCAGGTGTTGAAGTTAAAATTATATTGTGACTGTAGACTTGAGATACAGTGATGTTATCTTCAGATGTGCGGAAGAGTAAATAATACCGCTCACGACCACGCAAGCTTTACGAATATGTAATTAACAGCTGCAGCGGCGGCGGTTACCTTTAACCGTTAAAAGGTGCATCTTTATGACAGTCACCATGTTTAGACTGCAGGACAGGTGACATCTAACATACCTGCCGTAGAGACATTCTAGCGTAAAGGGGATTTCTGGCTATTCAACTTGAAACATATGTTATTATGCTTGCACAGCAAATCCTTATCCATTAGACCACATCATTCCCGACTACATTGGAAGGCATAGATGTGAGGATAAAAGACTCATCAGCTGGATCGTACGCTGTCCTAGAAATAGCCGTTGCCAGCTCCAAGCATTCTGTGGCCAAACCAGAAAGAGAGACGAAGAGAAGTAATAAGACAAAGTATGGAGGTTAACCATACCCGGTTGGCTACCCTGCACTGGGGAAGAAGGTAAAAAAGGTGAGGAAGGAGAAAAGGAGAACAAGAAAAGCCAGAAGTGGTCAAATAGGGTCGATGACCCCAATAAACGCAGCAGCGCTCTCGTGGCTTTGTATATAGCAGAGCGAAGAGGCCAAGGTTCCAGAATCTTTCTCTCAGTGAAAAGCATATCGTGGTATTGCCCGAAAGCAGCGCGAAGGGCAAGTATGTGGCTATTGCATGATCACAGTTTGGCCACCAAGATGACTTGCTTTGGCGATAGAGCTGAGAGCCCGCGATGGCGCAGAAAACCCAAAGCTGATCAAATTTATTATACAGCGCCTTTTTAACGCTCCTGATGCCTTCGCGAAATTATCCTGGCTGGCCCTCGACCGCCGCTCGAAAGAAGCGAAGAGTCTTCAGTAGTATCCGAGCCAGAACATTTTTGGGAATGACTTCTACTCCTGCGATCGATAGCCATGGCCTTTACTGTTCCTTTAGGTAATCCCCGACCGCGCAGTTCAAGAAACCGGATGCAAGCTCGCAATTTCCAGTTTCATTCTTTAAGCAAGCAACACTTTTGCGAGCATTGTTTTGTACATTACAAAGCTTCGTTTTGCGAGCGGTTTCCTTACGACGTTCCGTAAGTGCCTTAAATTGTTACATAATCTCATTAACACCCACGCTACTCATTAAAGAACAACTATATGTCTCCTGATAAATTGAAACCTACTAGGAATAGCGACTAACTTAACCTTGCATCATTTTAAACGCATACTAATATATTTAAGTATAGCTTTTTTCCTCGTGCAATTGGAAAATGGAACTTACTGCCAGGCGAAACTAGGTCACTGCCTTTAGAGGAATTTTTCTATAAGTTAACTTGATTCATGCTGTGCTTATTATTACTCGCTGCATCTTTTATTCTGAAATAATCATGATTTTTGCTGTGTGGAAGCTGATTTGTTCAGAAAAATGTTTTGATGTTGTATCCAATGTACAAGCCCACTCCTGCGATAGCCTAATTGGGCTGCAGTATAAATAAATAAGTAAACAAACAAACAAACAAACAAATAAACAAACAAACAAACAAACAAACAAATAAATAAATAAATAAAAAAATAAATAAATAAATAAATAAATAAATAAATAAATAAATAAATAAATAAATAAATAAATAAATAAATAAATAAATAAATAAATAAATAAAAAAATAAATAAATAAATAAATAAATAAATAAATAAATAAATAAATAAATAAATAAATAAATAAATAAATAAAGTTTAAACGCGCATTGCACAATGCCATGTTCGGAGCATATGACGGGAGTGACGCCGTAATCAACCACATCTTCTGCTGTCTCCTTTGAAACGTATCAGACGCGATAGAGTCATGCTGGGGACTCGTTATGCCACCTGGTGTAAATCGAGGCTAAGTGTGACTGCAAGTCTGTGTGACATCATTGAAGTGAAACGGGCACAGGACAACCTTTAAACACCGTCTACACCCAGCAGGCACGCCTTCTAGGTGTGTCCACTCTGTCATTTGTGTTAGCAACACTGCTGAAGTCTCCACCGAAAAGCACTGTACAAATCACTTAATATCATTCCCCACAGGTTCGTCGGCAAGAAAAAATCATCCTCTACGCGCCCACTCACAAGCACCTATCATGATGGTATTGCTGTACCGCATGAGGATCGCTGTACCACGTTGGCAAGGTGCCGTGATTATACGCAAGAACCACAGTAATTTTCCTAACGCTCGGCCATTCATTTCCACCATTGCGCGATGAAATTTTTATCTCTTGGAGTTCATTTGTAGCTTCCGACCACTTGGCAAATCACATATGCATAGCATCGGGTCGCTCAGCATTTCTTGGGTTCGTTGCGTGGTCGTTGGCTTTGGACTTTGACTTTGATTTAGTTTGCATTGGGGGAAAGTTCCGCGTTCAACCATCTTTCTTTAAAAAAGGGCTTTGATTTTTTAGCGGAGTCCGAAAACGATGGCACAGGGTCCGCATAAATAGCTTCGCTGCAAAAAAATCACCGCCCAAGCACTCCGCACAGATGGTTAACCAGCGATGCTTAAACGTTGCTGAAGCCAGCGATGCTGAAACGCCTTGCTTCTCTTTCGGATTGTAGACCAGAGGCTACTTTTTCGGGTACTTCAGCCTCGTACCGATGTCCGATTTCACGCCTGCAGCAAGATCACCTTGTCCTTTGTGGTCTCTCTGCCAGCCACAAGTGCGGCTTTCCATTCCAGGAGTTTGAAAGAAGTCTGAATTTCCTATTTGTACCCCGAACCAAGTCGCTCTACATCTACTGCATGATTTTTACCCTAATCGAGTTCACATTTTACTCAGACGGCTCTTCGACTCTAACCAGCTCTACTGGTATGGTAGTCATTCCACCGATGTCAGACTGCAAGAAGTTCAAGATGAGCCACGTCACAACATCGCCAGAGTACGAACTTTCCGCCTTCCGTACTGCACTTCTATATGTACAGCAACAGTCACCAAATCACTGGACTATATTCTGCGACGCAAAAACAGTCCTGCAATCACTTTTATCAACTCTGCGCTGCAGCCCACATGAACAATTTGTAGCAGATATACGATTACGCTATCATCAAGCGGTGGACAGAGGCCACAACATTGTATTTCAGTGGCTAGGTGGGCACGGCAACATTACTGGCAATGAAAGTGCCGACAAAGCTGCCCGCTAGGCACATGGTGAATGTGAAAGCACCTCGATAACATTGTCGAGAACGGATGCTGCGCGGCACCTCAGTGGTCTTGCCCATATTATTTCTTCAACGAAATGGAACACACCGGAGTTCACCAACCGGTGTCTATATGCCATTGACCCGTATTTGAGATTACAACCTTTGCCTGTTTATAACCGATGGGAAGAAACATTACTGTGCCGCCTGCGAGTAGGAGTTTTTTTCACAAACACCTACTCATTCCTAATTGAATAGTGAACAGTCCCAATTGCAGTACTGGTGATGTCGAAGAAACGACCAACTATATCCTGTGCTACTGCCTCACACACGAAGATGAGCAGAGTGTCCTTCGGACATGTTTGGGGAACTTAAACAACAGGTCCTTTACAGAAAAGAAGATCTTGAGCTCATGGTCTCGTGCATCTGCTATGGGCAAGTCCAAAAAGGCACTGGTTTGTTGTTTGAAATGCACCAGCCTGTATGACCGCCTGTGAATGACTCAGCGATGAACGCTTGTGTGTGTAACAGTGAAAACTGAACTTCTTTCTTTATTCTCATCTTTCAATCCATTTCCTCCCTTCCCCAGCGCAGGGTAGCCTGCCGGGCTTAGTCTGGTTAACCTCAATGGCTTTCTCTTATGACTTCTCTCTCTCTCTCTCTCTCTTTCTCTGTCTTTAGGTTGACTTAGAGATAAAACCCGCTGCTGGCTCCTAAACAGCTCACTTTTGCGGATATGTGGACGCAGTCTACGATAAGTCTGACCCAAATGGAGATGTAGGCACAAATCATGGGGTAAAGGTAAGATGGTGTCTCCGGCTTCAGATTCATGGCTTTATTTCCACTCCAAAAGTGTCAGTTGGTCTTTTTTTCCTTCTTTATTTATTTATTTATTTAGGAATGATTTATTTAATAATAACATATTTTATTTGTTTCTATGATCTTAGTTTGTGCGATACAGGCTACGTCGTCGTGCTCGTCTTCCTGCTTGCGCAATCGTTTCAGCGCTGATATTAATATCCAGACGAATCAGCCTTGGCTAAGATGCGTCTCGGTTATGTACTTCGTATAGGTGATCACGTCACCATTTCTGCCATATCATGTTACCACGGAGACTTTAGTGTAACCTCGTTCCAGGTGAGCAGTTTAATTCAGAGAATGACAAAGTTGACGGCGCGCCACGTGCTTAAGTCTGCCAGAAAAACAGGAAGAATGCGGCACTCTGCGCAACCAAACAATGTTCTGGCCAAGGTAAAAAATTCGCGCGAGATTGGCCTCACGTGGAGCTTTAAATTGGGTGCGGGTTAATGGCGCGCCGACCTGCATATTCAGAACGCTTTTATTCGCACTTTCGAGCAGCAGTAGAAAGGAAGTTAAATGACTTGAAGTTTTATTTGTTCCCGCCAAGATTTATCTGCGTTCTGCTGCTCTTGCGCGAGACTTCACGTTTGCAATCGCAAATGCGGCTCAGCGCAGAACCAACCTCTGCATTGAGGCTCTTTTCGCCCAACTATAAGTATACACGACGGTAATTTTTATGTACGACTGATGTAGCTTCATTGCATATGTATGCAGCAAAATGCGAGTGGTACGATTCCATTATTTCTTTCTCCTAGAAGAATCGATCATGACGAGTGCCGGCGCGAAGGTTGATTCAGCGCCCAGAAACAGCTCATTGTGTGTACGGCGCAAATCTCCGTCGCTACAACCAGCCTCACACTGTACCATTCTGCAAAGCTGATAATACGGCAATATATGCGCATATAAACTAGCACACCGCTTTTTTTTTTATTCGAACCAGGCGCTGGAAGAGCTTTTGGATTTCCTTGCCGACCACTGATGTGTGTCACTTGCGATGGGCTGTGTTGTAGCACAGGTAGCAAAACGAGTTTGCGCAGGCACATCGAATCTCGAACCTGGGCATTCGAATTTAGTGTCGACGCGAATTGGTGTTAGCACGAAAACACGCTCGTTTCTTTACCTATCTGGCCGCAGCATAATTTGTGCCAAAACGTATAGTGGCAGTCATTCAGTGTTTTTCGTGTGCATCAATGGTTATCACAATAGTAATTGAAACGCTTTGTTTAAGACGCTATTTAGAGCCAAGTGTACAGGACGCATAGAATATTTCCGCCCTAGAGCAAATTTTTGCATTGTGGTAGTTTATAGCGCCATTCAAAGATGTAATAGATTGAAACGTTCAATGCGTAATAGATAATTTTGCATGTAAGTGTCGTTCGACATTCTCTCACTGAAAAGATTGTGGGAGGAGTAAAGGATGTGGGAAGCACCAAGCCAGCAAGAAGAAGTCTCGGCACTGGCTGGCGTAAGACATGCATTCTAAGATTAAACAGGGCGACGTCATAAGACAACTTTACGCTATAACAAAGACAACGCAGTAATTCTGTACTGAACAGTACCCATAACTAGGCCACGTAGCTACTATCGCACGTAGTAGTCGCCGGCCGGTAAGAAATGAAACATCCGTGTGCTACTAAAAATAGAAGTTAGAAGGGCTTTGCAAGATATGCACATTGGAATAGCAGCAGGAGAAGATGGCATAATAGTCGATCTTATAAATGATGGCGGGTATACTGCACCCAATGTGCTCGCAGCTGTTTCTGTTCAACTGTCTCATTGGTTGGTTGATTCGGGGGGTTTAACCTGCCAAAGAAACGCTGGAACAGACGTCATAGTGGAGGGCTCCAGATTAAGCTTGACCACCTAGAATTGTTCAACGGGCACCTAAGTTTAAGTGAAATAATGATTCTTTTTGCATTTCGCCACCACCGAAACGTGGCTGTCGCGGCGAGTAATCGAACCCGCAACCTCGTGCTCAGCAGCGTAACACCGCAGTCATTGAGCCATCGCAGCGGCTGCATAGTCTCGAAGAGCTCCAAGAAGGCCAATTCATATTGTGAGTGGGTTAAGAGTAGGGAAAACAAAAAGGAGAAATGCATTTACGGAATATATATAGAGAGAGGCCGAGATGGCGGAACACCAACCGCACGAGCGCTTCTTCGATCCTCGTCTTCATTTCCTTGCTCGCGGCTTCTCCACTGTGTATACGGGAATGGCTTAATTGTTACAATATTAGGCGAAAGAAAGGAGACGGGAAACGAATTAATAACAGTTAGTTTGCTTTCACCATTACACGATATATTTATCACGGAGATTTCTGATGCAATAAGGGCAACGCTTGACTTCAGTCAGCCCGTATAACAAAATGGGATAACCAAACATGGATCACATCAATGTTACTATTTATATGAACGACAAGCATGCGGCGTATAACCATAAGGCGTTCGATAAAGCAGGTATACCAGGAGTAATGGAGGCATACTCTGTTGTGAAGGAGTACATGAAGCATAAGGGATAATGAAAAGAAAATTTCCAGCTCAAGCACATTTATCCACAAGACCATAAAAGAAGAGAAGAATGTCAAACAAGGCGACACAATCCCTCCAACGTTATTTGCTTGCAGTAATTTGGAACGTGTTTTATGCGCGCCAGTATAGACGGGAAGAATTAGGATACCAAGGATAAGTGCTAAACTTCGACTAGTCCTTACTAGGCAACGATGCACATACCATGCAAAATGCTGCGCGGGGAGCTGACAAAAACGTCCTCACTGGGCACAACTGCAGCACTTTTGGAGCAACCGAGGTAGCCACAAGGACGGACGTGCCATGTTCAGCGTTTTGCGTCTCTGCAGGTTTCGAGACAGATTACTTCCCACTGGATGATAACTACAGTCACTGTGGTCACCGATAGCATGCGGAAAACAGCAGGCATCGCCCGTGGCTTTTGACCATAGTAGGTGGTCATCATTCTACCGGCGCACGCCGGCAACTGCCGAACTCGGCACCTGCGCACGTAAAAGCATAGACGTCCTATTCATAAAAGAAGCTGCGTAGAGGGGGCGGGAGTTTTCTCTTTATGATCTACCAATGTATAACCTCAACGACTAACTTGCCCTGTTCAACGCTTCTTGTCTCTGCAGGAATGCCGAAAGTCCAGTTTTTATGCTCAAGTTTTGTTTATTTATATCTTTCTTTTCGGGGTTGCTCTGTGCTTATCTTGGCTAATTCTCCAGTGACGTGTTTGCGAGGGGGGAATAGCAACCGAATAAAATCAAAGAAGTCGCCCCAAAAAAATTGTTTCGTGTCAACTCGAGTTTAATTCACAGTACTCAAACTTACAGAATGAAATGCAGAAAATATCCCGCTCATCAGTTTTGTCCGCTTTAGACGTATTAATAGGTGCAGTTTACATAATCTTTACGTGGTTTTTATCGCTAAGTTAGGGAATTATAAACTTATACTTAGGTTTTATGAAATTATGCACTTGTCAAGAAATAAAGAAATGACATCGATAATCCACTTCCTACAAATATTAATTTTCTTTTTAAATGCAACAAACCTCCTCAAAGTCGGTGCTGTGGTTTCCGAAAAAAATTAATTCCCATGTATTTAGATAAAGGTTCGCGAATTAAACTTCCCTTAAAAGTAGTTAGGAGTCATTCTAGAACAAAGCTTTCATTGGAAATTTTATATCGGGGCACTGTGTATGAAGCTAAGTGAAGCTTGTTTCACTTTGTGCAAATGTAAGGACTTATTTGACGCTGCGACACTGAGAATCGTTTACTTCAGCACTAGCTTCAAAATTATTTCAGATATTGCATCGTGGCATCAGGTCGTACTTAACGTACTTACTTGGAACCAGTAATGAAACAACAGAAAAGGACTCTCCATTTTGTGACATCTTCAATTTATACTGCTCATACTTCTCCTTTATTTCAACACTGGAATTTGATGCTGTTCGATTCTGCGCTAAAGGCACAATGCCCAGCATCGCCTATTCTCGCGCACTACTTTCAGTGAAATTCTAGGGAAAGCTGCCGAGCCGGACCTTTTGTGCGTGTGTTACTGCGCCAAGTAGTCCGGCAGCGTCAGGCAGCGCTTTTGGTTTCGGGAGGGGGGGGGGGGGGCATCATTGCTTACAGGTATGACGGTTGGTTTCGCATTTGCAAAAACGCGGAAGTTAAAAGCAGCAAAATAAGTTAAATCTAACTCTCATTGGTGTATTTGTCTAATTTTCCGGTTGTAAATAGGACGCTTTTATATGTTTTCTCTTCCATGGCCGAAAATAACGCGGAGGGGTATGCCGGTATTTTTTCGAGAGCACCCTATTTTTGCTCTCTGTGCATCCGTAGCTTTCACTTCGCCTCCACAGAAAGTTGTTGCGAGTATAGGCACCCCTTGGGAAACGCACGTCATTCTCTAAATGCCTTTCTGCGTATTGAATATGTTCTGTTCGCAAAGCCATTATTTGTTGACACGTATATGATATACTTATGTAACTCTTTGCTTTCGTATGATTGTTAACTTACGTTTGCCTTGTATGTACGTATAGTTATTCTACATATTTTAGAGTGTAGCTCTTAGGCGCCAATTCCTGCGGTGAGCGTCGGCGTCCTGCCTTGTAACCGAGGGAATGAGCCCAGCAAGTGATGGGGGTAAACGCGCATCGCAGCGGGGGATGAAAATAAGCGGCGAGAGCGAAGAGAGTGTGAGGAGGAAAGCGGAGGAGGAGTGTATGGCGAAATCGTGAGAAGGAAAGCGTAGTGGCGTGCACCATGGGGCTTTGCGGTGACGATGGCTACGAGATGGCGCCAGAGTAGCGCACGTCATCTGTATGGGCTGAACAAAGGTCTGGATCCGAGCTAGTTGGGGCGCTATCATTTTCCTGAAGGCAGGTCAAATGCTCAAAGCTTTTTTGTCTTCTTTTCGCCGTCCACGTATTTGTGCGCTTGACCGGCTTTAAGGAAAATGATGTCCGTATGGAAACAGCGCTGCTGCATGAGCGGAGGTTGCCTGCGGCGGCTGCTGTGAATCGTGCCCACGCGTCACCCACGGGCTTCCTTTCGCGACCTCCCGATTAGCGAGCTAGTCGCACCACACTTTGCTCCATTTGCAACGCGTGCGGCACGAGACCGATTGTCCGCGCCAGCCAATATATCGTGAATTGAAAACACGTGAACAACTGCGCTCAAATTTCGCATTAGGGAGTATCGTAATCGGAGGTGAATTTTTGTTAGAATGTCTTTAATTATTTAAGTATCTCGTTGCTCTAATAAACTGATATTTAACTAATGAATCCCAACTAGCCCGTGGATAAGGATTCAGATGTACAAGGAACAATTTTTTCTGCATTGAGGGATATCATATATATATCAATATATGATATGAGCTATCGGCGATTGTGGCCTTCTGCCTAATTAAAGAATGCGGCCTAATTCGTTACGTGCTAAAAGCCGGGCCCAATGTTTTTCTAGAAAGGGTGAATCTAATCAGCGAAACCACAAAATTTGATTCTATGCACTATTTTTTTTTTGAAGAATTCTATTTGCGACCCCTGCGCAGCCCTACTTGCACCACCTGCGGCTGCGAAGAGACGATCGATCTCCTCCTCTGTGACTGTCCCCGTTACAATGCGTCAAGAAAAGTGCTCCTGACCATGCTAGAAAAACAGGGCAATGGCCCCTTCACAGAAGAAAAAGTTCTAGGACACTGGTCCAGACGGGTTTTGTCACCAAAGTTCTTAAGGGCTCTGCTGAAGTTTTTAAGGGCTTGTGAATTGTGCGACCATCTTTGAATGTTATAGCGCGTAGCGTCGCGTTATTGCGTAAATTTATCTCAAATAATTTTTCTTCTTTCTCCTTTTATTCCCTTTAGCCCTTTCCCCAGCACAGGGTAGCCAACCGGTACTAACACTGGCTGACCTGCCTGTCTTTCCTCCACTTTTGTCTCTCTTTCTCTGGTCGTTATGATGGCGGGAAACACACAGGACGGCGCTGCTTTGGTTCTGATGTAGTGTGTTTGAGGGCAGTGATATAACGGTAGTGAACGAGCAGCCACTACAGTGGCACCTCGAACGTTTCGGACTGCTTTTCAGTGACACACACACACGAAAAAAAAAATCGGCAGAACCTATTTCACGATGACAGTCCACGGTAATGCGTTTAGCATTGAATCAATATAACGACACAGCGAATTGCCACCGTTAAAAGAAGTTATATATGAGGCGTGTACTATACAGCGGGACTGCTTCTTCGCGCTTCCTTAAGAACACTCGGCGCCATCTAGAGGCGCCGCCACGAAGCCTGTACGTGGTCTCCGAAACCCATGGCGCGTCGGTGGGTGCGAACGATGAGAAACGCGTCATGCGAGAACCGGGCATCTCTCGCTCTTTTTTTCTGGACGTGATGCGGCCTGTGATGGCGCTGACGACAAGTCCCTTAGCACAGCAGCCCGTTGCGCTTCCCATTTGATCATGGACTACCCAGTGACCCAGGTGGGCGGGACAACGGTTAGATACAAACATACATAGACTCCGGAAAGGGCGTAAAGTATACCTTAAGAATGCTAACGCACTGGAAGGGAAAAAGCGCCACACTTAAGTTGGCGCCGCTCTAAAAACTTAAATTTGACGATTTCCATGAAGGTTTCCCGTTGTATTCTGGCGCATAGCCCATATTTCAATATGAGCACTCCTTAAAATCTTTAACGCAACAACTAGGTAGTGACTCTTTCCGTCTTACCTAATAAAGACGACGGCAAGAAAACAGTGTTCTGAACACGGTGACTGCGAACAACACTGCTCGGAGCCTGTGCCGAAACAGCGACTTATCTTGCGCGGAACCTATAGGTACAGCCACGAGGAATATGACCTGCACAACCAGTGCCCGTGGTCGAAGGGGCTTCAAGACTGTACGGCTGCTCAGACACAGGATAAGTTCCATGCCGAAACACAGCTTGAATTAGTGGTAGTTATTAAGCCGCTATTTCGCATGTCAGAGCCGCCGCGCAGCCCTGAAGCCCCTTCGACCACGAACAAGGGTGTCGCAAGCCGTATAGCACGTGACTGTACGTGTTCATGAACATTTGTAGCGTACTCTGCCCGTGAAAATGACGGCGTTCAAGAGTTTTCAGTTAAGCGAATATTTCAGACCATTTTCCAGGCATATATGTTCGCAGAAAAATATGTGTTCACTTCAGCGTTAAATATTTTTTTTAATCCAGATAGAGAGAGAGAGAGAAAGTAGAGAAGGGCGTTTCAATGATAGAAACATATAGGAAAGTTGAGATTTGCTAACGAGCATGCTCATGACAAGCATGGATATAATTTATCAAGGGCTAGTGGAGGAAACAAACGAAAGAGAAGCATGTAATAATAATAATATTTGGGGTTTTACGTGCCAAAACCACTTTCTGATTATGAGGCACGCCGTAGTGGAGGACTCCGGAAATTTCGACCACCTGGGGTTCTTTAACGTGCACCTAAATCTAAGCACACGGGTGTTTTCGCATTTCGCCCCCATCGAAATGCGGCCGCCGTGACCGGGATTCGATCCCGCGACCTCGTGCTCAGCAGCCGAACACCATAGCCACTGAGCAACCACGGCGGGTGAGAAGCATGTGGAGCTGGGTGAAAGGAAATGGAAGACATGTCTCTCGTTACTGCAAAGCACTAGAAAGAAGATCTGGTATGATCTCAGAGACTAGCCCTGCCAATTGATTTGCGATTGTTAAAGATGCCTTCGCGATTAGATTAGCTGGTGTCTTGAGTCTCCGCGACAGAGAATAAAAGAATGTAAGAACAATTACGCCCTGAAGACGCGTGCATGCGTCTTGGTTCACTCCAGGCGGTGTCTTGGGATAGCCGCTGTCAGTGTGCGCATTGTACTGTCTCGCGTTGCACTGTCGAGGACTAACCTGTTTATCTTCGCGGGATCTTGTCGCAATAGAAAACGGAAGGAGTTGCAGAAAAGGCCACGCTATCGATTTCCGTGGTAAGGAAACTTTTATTTTGTTTGGTTTATTGTCTGGCACATGGTCTACCTTCCCCTACGTTTTTATGCTCATGTCGCCAATAGAATAAAGGGTACAGTTACTACAGCGGGCCACGTCGTTCGATAGGAACGCACCGACTTGGTCAAGTGCGTGCGCTTGAGCACGCGTGATTCTTCTGCCTGCGAAGGAAAGTCAATGTCTCCTCGAGCGCGCTGTATACGGAGGAGCGAAGAAGAAAGTTGAAAGCTACAACAGAAAATTCGAGTACCGAAAAAAAGAGGAGGCGAAAAGCACAAGGACTGGACATGCTCCCCGGGGAAACAAACGTTCGAGAACTGGCGAGCTTGGGTGAGGCCGAGTTGCAAGAGGCGTCGCGGAACAGCCGCTATCGGATGTTCGTGCGCGCGTTGTCGGGCTTAGCTGCGTCACCAGAACGCGTCAGAACAGCAGCACCCGGCTTACACGAGCGATAGATGGAGAAATTGGCGGCTCTTTCGAGGACGCCCTCGAAATCACGCTGCGAAGACATAATTACTCGCTGGGCTGTCGAAGGCAAATGCCGGCCTTTAGTGTGAACCTTAACGCTTGTCGGTGGCGTGAGGACGTGAAACGCTGCTCCGAGGCAGCGATGAAGTGGACAGAGGACCGGGCAGCGCGGCGACAGCTTTGCCTATGTACGGAGACGCTGGCCGTATATTGTCCCAGAGGGATGCTCATGGTCGTCGTATTATCGCATTCGGACATGCATAATGCGGTTCGGTGCTCACGTCTGCTGTGAATATACACAAGAGGTGAATGCAGTGCTTGAATTATACAGAGATTTACCAGCTTCTTGTGTATAAGGCAAATGCAGAGGGGGGTATGTGATTCCTGAAAGGGAGCGCGCGGATGGAACTCCCACGCATGCAAATATGCATGCACTTCTCTCACGACGAAATAAATGGCAGTCGCGTTAACCTAGAGCTGATATTCAATACACTAGGATTAATTTTGATTGCGCTTTCTGAAGCATTATTTTCTTGTGCTTTCTGAAGAGGTTGCGGGTGATTGCAATTCAGGCTACCAACTTAAAGGATCTTTCTCCGAATGTCGACGCGACAACAAATTAGCGCAGATTCTAATGTTTGTGAGCTCTGTGCGGTTGCAGCAGACTTCAAGACTAACTTATTTTTCATCTTCCTTGACATTCCATGGTATCTGTAAAAACGCATTAATGGTCAATATGTCAATAATCTTCATTATCCTCCATTTCTTTTCTTTTTCCATAAAAAGGGCATCGGGCTACAGCTCCCTGACTCAGGCCGACCTCCCGGCCTTTTTGAAAAAAATGTTATCAGTCTGCGTACTATTTTTTTCTTTTCAGTGGTTACATATTTCACAAAAAAACGTTTAAATGCTATGAGGATTCACTAGTCGTGCAAGAATTGACTTACCACTTATCATGCCCTGACTTTACTGGACAGTGAATGGGCAAGTAACCACTGCTTTCTCCTCAATAGTAGACAAAAATAGGTAATCCAGTTCGTAATGACTGATTTGAAGGCCTTTATTGGAATGGCAGTCTTGTAGGTGGTCGCAACGGGAAGCTAAAACAATTTACCAGATTTCTTCGTATAGCTGTGCCCAGCCGTTTTTGAGGTAGTTGCCGACAGATTTTCACGTTTGCAGTCTCCGATTCCCTAAAGTGGGCGAACGAAGAGCGCCTGAAGCGCTGCCCACGTGATGTTTGACTTCTTGTGCAGCTTTTTAAGTTAAGGAGTTCACCACCTGGGCAGGCTTCTTCCCACGCGAAACTCGTCTGCGGCGGAGGAGGGTTGCTTGCTGTACGAGCACGGCACGACGGATCGGACGCCTTGGCAGTCTAACACCGGGAGTTGCGTTGCGTCACGACGGCGTACAGAATCACACGGGGAGCGGCTTTCTTTGTGCATCCAGTTTCAAAACTGACGCGGAAAAGCGGCAAGTTTTGTTGACAAATATTTCAGCAACGGACGATGCTGTTTAAAACCATGTAATATTCCTCTAGTTTTCTGCCATGCCCCTCTGCAATATTGTAATAAAGAAGGTGGCGTTAATTAAAGTGGTCCTGAAACATCCGTCGTACTTGGTGAAAAAAAATCAACTTCCGCGGATAGCATACGCTGCTCTCAACACCTCAGCCAAATTTCGCAGTCGTATGCGGCGCGTGGTGCTCACAAGGAGAGAGCGAATTTACCTTTCTTACTGACACCCTCTTTTCAAACAGGATACTGCGCTCCTCACTCGTTTGGAAGCTGCTGGCGACTTGCAGATGTCGCCATAGCGAAGATTCCCATAGACGGCTGCTGTTGGCTGATAGCAGACGTAAATAAAGAAGGGTGTGTGGGTCAGTGTGCTTCTTGCTACGGTTACTGTGTATAGACCGTTTTTTCGTAGGCGCCGCCATATTGTGAACGCAGTGGCGCCGCCTATGAGCAGCGCCATACTGGCTTGGGTGAAAGCGGTCTTTCGCATGGAAGGTATACGCTCGGCGGTAGGTTCTGGCGTTTGTTTTCGCGGTCGTGCGGTCTGTTTAGTATGACGTGCGTCGTCTACGTGGTAAACATTCCTGTGAGACGTGCTGAAGTGTTTTAAGGCGTCATGGCCGGAATTTCTGTTGGCGTTGAGGTGGACGGAACACGCAGCGCGATGTGTGCGTGCATATTTGAGCCTACAATCAGCCTCGGATATCAATTGTGTATTTCTGAATGTTCCAATCACTAATGTGACCTTATTGCAGTATTATCCTCTATTTCTAAGCTGCGATTTAGGAGCCATGAAACATGCGCGACGATCGTAACAGCGTGGCTACCGTTCTACAACCGTGGGTACCGTGGGTACAAGCGTTCAAACTGTTCGCTGCAGGTTACATTGCGTGACTACTTGGTTCGATGGATGAGGTTTCCGCCCCTGAATAAAATATTTTTGGCAAGTAATAGCAGCATACCTTACAGTCTGAATTAAGCTTGTCCAGCAAAGGGACTGTTTACGAACTGCGCGAGCGTCCTAAGCAGTGGTAGGTGCTGGATTACAGATATCTTTGCTCTATATACCGCATGGTCCAAGCATACGGCTTCAGCGGTTATATAATTATATATGTTGTGCGGCGTGACTATGCGAGGTCGTATTGCGGCGTTAGCCCGTTTTCTCTTGCTTTTACAAGAAAGAGGCTGATAACAGATTTTTTTTTTTCGGTTGTGTTCGTTCCGTTCTCTACGACGCACTCACAGTATTACGGAAATTTTGTCCTCAAAAATAGGCATCGCATTCTCTTTATGCGATCCCTTTCATATTTTATGGCTGTATACAGGCCAAGAAGGCAATGCCGAAGCGCACAGCTCACATATGTATCCTGCTGGTTCACCAACCGCAGTGATCTCTGTGTTGAGCTACGCCATCGGCCTCATGCAGGAGGGCTAGCGTAGACATATGGTAATTTGAAGCCTAGTAGACTTGAAATGCGCGAGAACGATGCCGGTGCATCACAAATATTTGACAGCGCCTGCCGCTTAGATGTTTCGTGGTTGCCTTAGGTTGGCCGTGCACGAGCATGCGCTCTTATGCTTTATGTTTTCCTCCCTACGCCAAGCGATCAGATAGTGAGCAGATTTACCATTTCATGCTGCTAATACAGAGACACCGGTTTTCTTTGTTGAATTAAAACCGATATAAGCAAAATAGTTCACAACACATAAACACACCGTGACTGATAATGTGCGTACGCCACGGCTGATAAAGCGCGTCACATTTTTGCTCCTCCAAGAGATATTTCCGCCTACTGTAGTTACCGATGTACCGAAAGGCTTCCCCGATGACCTTATATGAACGGACATGGCGTAAATTTCACAAAGTACCATCTAAAACATCTCGAAATCGTTCCGCAGCACGTGACAACAATACTTCCAAGCAGCGCCGCGCCGGATCGCCCAAGCCAGAGAGGAGGAAAGGCTCTCCGCGCGCCCCGTCCTCCTCGCCCGATGAAAAGGTCTATAGTAATTGACGCAGTTAACTAAACAAACTGAAGGAAGCGAAAATGTGGGTTTCGAATTTTGATAACCATTACGCACTTCCCGAAGTAGGCGACTGTGAACGAATATTTATTTTCCCATAAGACAAGTACAATACAGTGTTGTGGTGGTAAAAAGCTGCTCATGGCAGCTCAACTGGCCCCCAAAACCCAGAAATGTTCGAGCAACAGGGTGAAGCAACAGATTTCATGGTAACTATAAAAAAGTTAGGGATTATACAAATACATATACATTGATCACCTAGTGAATAAAGTACAACATGTTTGAATAATAATCGAATTACACTTTGTTGAGACATGAAGGAAAATCTAATTGGATCAGTTAGATGCGTAAAGAGAGAAAAAAAGATAGCCTGAAGAACACGACATTGCATATATTTCATTACTCACCAGTTCATTGGTTGACCGATGTGCGCGCTGCCGGCGTACTTGCGCGAGTAAACATGAACTCAGCATTTCGTTCGAGCATGGGAAATTCTGCGCTTGCCGTATAGGGATGAGCGCGAAAGGAAACAGTGTGCCCCTGATGCTACTTTGTACGAGAAAAAGCAGACGCACGTAATATTCTGGTACACACACAGTACAGCAAAGTGATGGGACTAATGTAACTATTACTACCAGCGATCTGAAGTATGGGCTAACAGCAGCGCCCGCCAATATTTGCCGAAAGAAGAAATACAACATTGAAGCCAGGTGACGTAACGCCGTTAGCAAGGGCACTGCTACCGGTGCCGTCCTTCTCCTTCGGAACGGAGGACGCTGAGGGTGAATGCGAGCGGTAACTATTGCGCTCGTAGTATCTGCACTCGTACTAGGTCTTTCCAAAACATTGTTTCCGTTAGATGTTCGTGGAAGGCACCATACGCGTTCCAAGGCGCTCTTGAGGCTTCAGAGAAAGGAGGTTTAGCTGCCCTTTTAAGACCAGCGCTTAAGCGCTTAATTATCCATTACAGTTAGAGCAGACTGCGATCGCTGCTCGTCCATCTATAGTGTCCACCACACTGAGGTAGCGAATAGGGAAGGAAGAATCCTAGCAGCGATGAAATATTTGTTTTAGTAAAAATATGCTTGGGAAAAAAATCACCCTGTATATTATTTAAAGTTATGCCTCAAGTTTCCGATAAATTGCATTACACAATATCGTAACCTTTAGATTCAAAAGCACCACAGACGCGCGTGCTAGCCGTCTGCAAGTTCCCTTAAAACCTTTTTACGTTAGAGTGCGTGCCCCAGCCTGCCAAGGCACACGAGTGTCCGCGCCAGAAGCATCCCCCCCTCTTTCCCCTCAATCTTACATCCTTCCAACGAAATATTATTTCGCCAGTTACAGTAAGCATGCCTGACAACCTATGGAAATTGAAATTTGTAAACATACCACATGGAATCGGGGTAGTATGGCGCGTATTCATAAGAACGAAGCCATGAGTGCACTTTTCCTTCCACCCCCACCCAGATATGTACGAGCTTTTTTTATATATGTAACTTCAGATGCAGCGCACATGCCGCAGCAAACTTATAACAGCAGAGACGGACAAGCAAAACATTGTCTTTAGAACGAGCTGACTTTTTCAGCTACTTTATTGTTGCCGACTTCACCTGCTGCACGAACTAAGTACTGGATAAACTTACTCGAAGCAAGTAACACACTAGTACAAGGCTTCTTGCACCGCTTCACGGAGGCGGCGCAAGTACCGCATAATTCTTCTCTTGGATGCATATTTTGAAATCTTGCGCCACCCCATTCATCAACAGTTTTAAAACTTTTTTTTTTGGCAAACACAATTTATTTTTCGTAAAACACGGCGCAATATTGGTAAAATCGTGAAACGAGCCCAAATTCTTAAACTTTACGAGAAGTTCGGGAGAGTTGACAGTTATGAATATGTATGGAAAATAAGGTTGTCTCGGTGGAGAGCATAGCGCACATAAACACTGGCAAAAGAAGACAGCCAGACAGGGAGAACCCTATTGTTTTTGTTGCCCCTCTTTCTACTGGACCAATCTGCACCATGCCTTAGCGAGCCACGAAGTATAACTCCCTCTGCCTCTCTGTCCCTCGCCTGTCAAATTTGTTACCTCGGGCACGTTTCTATGCAAGATACTGAGCCGCGATGCGGCAGCGGATGAGGTCGTTTTCTCATAAGACATCAATAGTGTCTCGTCTTTTTTTTTCAATTTTAGTTTGTACCCAAAACACGCGTCTAGCACATGCGTGTACAGGGTGTCCCAGCTACAGTTAGCCAAACTGTTCAAAAAAAGAAGAAAAGAAAGAATGGATAAAACACGTTGCATGATAAGATCTTAAGACCTACGGTGTTTAGTCGTCAGGCCCCCGACGACCAAACAGCGCAGGTTTTATGTTCTTTAGACCATGTTCTATGAATATTTCTTTTTTTTCGTTTAAGGGCTTGACTAACGTTAGCTGGGACACACCATATATTGTGGGCGCACGCTAGCTGTGCTGTACTACGCTATACCACAGCAGAACCTAGTGTCTCTTCTTTCCGTCGCTAACCCGAACCACCCGGGGGAAGTAACTAGGCTCGAGATCGAACGTTTACGTTAGTGTCTCAACTTTAGCCAAGATCGATGGCCACGGCTGAAACCATCGAGCTACAGTTTCAGCCGATTCCTGTGAGCGCTGACGAGATTCTAGATGGGAAAACAGAGTGAACGAAGGAACCTAATTAGTCTCGCCGGGCCCTTGACCTTATGAAATCAAGAGAAATTCGAACCAGGGTGACCTCTTTAATATCGAGAAAGGGAGTGCGACCTAAAGTGAAATGTTACGTAAGCAGAGGGCAGCTAAAGGCAACGTGAGGGTAACACGTCAGCCAAAGGAAGGTAGGATTAACGAGAAATAAGTGAATAATGTAGTTAAACATATAATATTTGCTTAAATGCCCAGCACAATGCACTCAACAACCTTCCTTATGCACAACTGATTACAAACTTTGGAGTCTGGAGATTTCGAATATCTGGTCTAGTCTTTGTTCTCCTCCCCCATCCTTGCTTTCCCGTACAAATACAACGGGCCGTTTCTTAAGCAAATTTCACCACACCGTTCAGAGCCGGATGTGTTACTAATCAAAGTGCCCTCAAAGCGTCTCGTGCTTTCTTTAAGGCAAAAGCCTTAAGTGGCTCATTCCCCTGATAGTCGGGAAAACGCGGCGTGCGGCACAAAATGTCATGTGAGCTCGCCTCGCGCATACACGCGCTCGTGCCACTGCTCGCGCGTTCGTCGTCGTCTTCTTCCGCAGTGGGCTCCGATGCCACTTACCATGCTCCCCCCCCCCCAAAAAAAATAAAAGCAAAGTTATTAAGATAGAGTTCATTCTGGTACGCGAACCCACGACCTTCGGTGGCAGTGAAACCCTCGACCTTCGATGTGAGTCGAACCCACGACATTTGGTGTCAATTCATCATCATCATCATTATCATCATCAGCCTGCTTAAGCCCACTGCAGAGCAAAGGCCTCTCCCATACTTCTCCAACAACCCCGGTCATGTACTAATTGTGGCCATGTCGTCCCTGCAAACTTCTTAATCTCATCCGGCCACCTAACTTTCTGCCGCCCCCTGCTACGCTTCCCTTCCATTGGAATCCAGTCCGTAACCCTTAATGACCATCGGTTATCTTCCCTCCTCATTACATGCCCTGCCCATATGCCCGTTTCTTTTTCTTGATTTCAACTAAGATGTCATTAACTCGCGTTTGTTCCCTTACACAATCTGCTCTTTTCTTATCCCTAAACGTTACACCTATCATTCTTCTTTCCATAGCTCGTTGTGTCGTCCTCAATTTAAACAGAACCCTTTTCGTAAGCATCCGGATTTCTGCCCCGTAGGTGTGTACTGGTAAGACACAGCTATCATACACTTTTCTCTTGAGTGATAATGGCAACATGCTGTTCATGCTATCAGAAGGCCTGCCAAACACACCCCAGCCCATTCTTATTCGTCTGATTATTTCCGTCTCATGATCCGGATCCGCCTTCATTACCTGCCCTAAGTAGATGTATTCCCTTACCACTTCCAGTGCCTTGCTACCTATTGTAGGTTGCTGTTCTCTTCCGAGACTGTTAAACATTACTTTAGTTTTCTGCAGATTCATTTTTAGACCCACTCTTCTGCTTTGCCTCTCCAGGTTAGTGAGCATGAATTGCAATCGGTCCCCTGAGTTACTAAGCAAGGCAATATCATTAGCGAATCGCAAGTTACTAAGGTATTCTCCATTAACTTTTATCCCCAAATCTTCCCAATCCAGGTCTCTGAATACCTCCTGTAAACACGCTGTGAATAGCATTGGAGAGATCGTCTCCCTGCCTGACGCCTTTCTTTATTGGGATTTTGTTGCTTTCTTTATGGAGGACTACGGTGGCTGTGGAGCCGCTATATATATCTTGCAGTATTTTTACATACGGCTCATCTACACCCTGATTCCGTAATGCCTCCATGACTACTGAGCTTTCGACTGAATCAAACGCTTTTTCGTAATCAATGAAAGCTATATATAAGGGTTGGTTATATTCCGCATATTTCTCTATCACTTGATTGATAGTGTGAATATGGTCTATTGTTGAGTAGCCTTTACGGAATCCTGCCTGGTCCTTTGCTTGACAGAAGTCTAAGGTGTTCCTGATTCTATTTGCGATTACCTCAGTAAATAGTCTGTAGGCAACTGACAGTAAGCTGATCGGTCTATAATTTTTCAAGTCTTTGGCGTCCCCTTTCTTATGGATTAGGATTATGTTAGCATTCTTACAAGATTCCGGTACGCTCGAGGCCATGAGGCATTTCGTATACATGGTGGCCAGTTTCTCTAGAACAATCTGCCCACCACCCTTCAACAAATCTGCTGTTACCGGATCCTCCCCTGCTGCCTTCCCCCTTTGCATAGCTCCCAGGGCTTTCTTTACTTCTTCCGGCGTTACCTGTGGGATTTCGAATTCCTCTAGGCCATTCTCTCTTCCATTATCGTCATGGGTGCCACTAGTACTGTATAAATCTCTACAGAACTCCGCGGCCACTTGAACTATCTCATCCATATTAGTAATGATATTGACGGCTTTGTCTCATAATGCATACATCTGATTCTTGCCAATTCCTAGTTTATTCTTCACTTCTTTTAGGCTTCCTCCGTTCCTGAGAGCATGTTCAATTCTATCCATATTATACTTCCTTATGTCAGCTGTCTTACGCTTGTTGGTTAACTTCGAAAGTTCTGCCAGTTCTAATTCAGCTGTAGGGTTAGAGGCTTTCATACATTGGCGTTTCTTGATCAAATATTTCGTCTCCTGTGATAGCATACTGGTATCCTGTCTAACGCAGTTACCACCGACTTCTATTGCACACTCCTTAATGATGCCAACAAGATTGTCAATTAGGCCGAAGTTCATTAAGGCACAGTTAATTCAGCTAGCGCCAATTGAGGCACTCGCACCCACGACCGCTTGTGAGAGAAAACAAGTAATGAAAAGTAACAACGCATTCCAACGAAAATGTCAAGTAATTTAATTAATGTCTCTTGAGTGAGCAGGCTTTCGCCTTGGCCCTCTTTGGCGTATGCTAAGTGCCTCTCAGTTTTCTTTTCTTCCCCCTTTTTTCATTATACTGCATAAACAATTAAATGTTAACTGTGCATGCCGTATCTTCTTCTGGCGTAAGTCTGCAATGAGTCGACAGCTGTGGTGCGTGATCTTGAAAATATTTACCATACCCACCCAAAAAGCCATGCAAATTTTGTTCTGATCAGAAGCTGAAACTCAGTAGATAGCTTTACGATGGACATATATCGGGTGTTTCGGCGAACACTCATTTTTTTGATCACCTGCAGCAGATTGCATAATTCTAGTTCATGAGCTGCTGTACTCGAAGCGGTGGACATTACTGGCGCAAAAAATTGAAATGCGTAATTGACTAATAAACGAAAATCCACTAGGTAAATTTGTAACTAACTACCTTATGGCGCACATTGCAATTTACAAATTCTATCCGGCTTGTTCACAAAGCGGAATCACTTGGAACGAATTCACATGATGACACCAGTTGCGATATATTAGACAGTTATAGTATAGCGTATGCAATTATAGCGTATGCTATACCCTATAGGATAGCGTACGCTGAGCAACGCACGTTTGTTACAATTTTAGTTGCCCTGTGGGATCTGTGGACTTCAGAGGCCATATACCATGTTGGGGATATCTCCCGACTGCTGCGATAGGGGGAGGTGACATCTTGAATGTTCCTTTCGTTAGGCTTCGACTCGTTTGAAACGAGAAGCGATCTCGAATACTCCACAAGGTTATCCATAATCCTATGTCGTCGAAGCGGCCTGAGGCTAAGCGAAAGCCTCAGGCCGCTTAGCCTCAGGCACAGGCACAAAAGCAATTGTGCCAAATTCAATTCGAAGCAGACAGCCGGGACCATCGCTATGTTTTCCACAAACTACGCAAACCACGCAAAGACGCTAACACTAAACCTGAGAAAAAGCGAGCGTACGCTATACGCTATGGGTCGTGTAAGGTTCTGCGCATGCGCAGTAGCGACCCGCTGTCATATAGCGTACGCAATGGTATAACGTACGCTAAACTAAAACTGTCAATTAATTCCCGAACTTTGCGGAGAAATGCCTTGGCATTCCAGTTACTTTTGTCCTTCAATGCATAATACGACGTTTTGTTAAGAAAGTAAGGCGAATGATGGTTCATCTTTACCGCATGTTTGACGGCGCATATCCCGTAAATGGTGTAATCCGCAGAATTTCTTTCAAGTGGATATACCATGCAGCCTCACCCGCTAGAATTTGTAAATTGCAGTATGTGCCATAAGGACATCAGTCAAAAACTTAATTAGTGAAATTTTGTTAATTAGTCAATTATACATTTAAAATTCCTTTGCAAGTAATGTCCGCTACTTCGAGTAGACCAGCTCATGGACTAGAACTGTTATATTTCCTACAGACAATTTTTAAAGATTTTTGAAAGGGTTCGCTCAAACACCCTGTATGTTACTGTATAGAGCAACTAAAGAAGCACGGGATTATTAAGTGCTAGGATTGATGTGTGGATGCATGCCTGCTGTCGAATTCGAGAAATTGATTCCGACGTGCGAGAAATATAATTATTTGCGTAAGTGAGTAACTTAATGGGGTCTGCTCTCCGTGGGAGTACTGATCCGCCTTGTTCGTCGGAGTCAGCATCGCAGTGACGTTCCGTGGAAAGTCCAAGGACGATAACATGGTTGTCGCGCGCAGTATATGCTCTATGTGTGAGTGAAAGCGTGTGAGGGTGTGCCGACGATGGCTCACCCACGCACTCGAGGGTGAGCCATCACCCTCGCAGCTGCTGCGTGAAAGCGACCTGCGGTGAATACAGAGTCTAGGTGCGGTAGGGGCTAACAGCTTCGTGCGCGCTGCGTTCTCGCCGCTTAGTTCTTATTGAAACGAGAGGCAGCACGAGGGTCGATTCACTCGCTGCTGCTGCCGCTTTTCCTCACGCCAATATTTTGATAGCGAGTGTCCGCGCTCATCGAGTGAAATGTGTTTATGTTTTCCTGTGCGCGCGTGACACCACGCTTGTTAATGTAGTTAGTAAGCGAATGTTTACGAGAATATAAGGTCGGTAAAACTACTATCCTTACTTCGTATAGCTCTCTAGTAATTTGCTATCGCAATTGATCTTCCGCCTTTCGGGCGAAACTGCGACTTCATTAAGAAAGTAAAAAAATAGGCCGTACCTACGCCTGACCCAAAACTGTGCTATTAATGGTTTTTGCGGTGGGCACGCAATTTATAGCGCAGTTTGCATTTTTTGTAAATTGTTTGAAACGATTAGAATAATTATCGAATTACACAGACAATAATTTCTGCTGCTATTTGCGTGCACGGGAAAGTAACAAATCGTCACTAAAACAAGGAATGTTTCCACTACGTCCGAGAGGCGAAGCGAGAGCATTAGAGTATTACTTGAAGTAAGGCTCACGTTATGTGCTGTATAAATGGCCGTAAACATTCGCTTACTAACTAAACAAGCACTGTGTAATGCGCCGAGAGACAGACATGAACAGAATCTACGCAGTCACCGCGATCACTCGGGGTCCCAACGCTGGTGCAGAGTGGAGGCATATGGGCGCATGCGTACCTTTAACGAAGAAAGCTTTCCCTTCTGCCGCCTCCTTCGCCATTGCAACTGTGCTACCCCTCAGAAACTCATCATACCACGTGACTTCCAACACCACTGGGCGCATGGAAGACAGAGTGCATGAAACCAGTAGCTGTCTCGGCTCGACCTCGCATGCTCACCTTGGTGCTTACAGCCTCTACAACAGATGAGAGCCTGCATACAAGCGATAGACCTGCACGAAGGCTCCCTGACAGCAGATAATGTCACCGCTAAAGGAACCCTGAAACGATTTTGATGATTTTGTACAAACGTACAGAGTCGTTGGAGTAGTCCTTCTGATCGTTAATCGACGCATCTAAGTGCTCCGCGTAAACCATGTAATTTATTATAAGGTTTCAAATTGTACATCGACGCCGATGTACAATTGAAGTCAGTAGGGCGAGCTATCCGATTGGCTGCCCAGGGCGCGTCATAGAAAATTTTTCCACCTTTATGGTGAGCAACTGATGTTCGTAATTGTTGAAATGTTAGTTAATGTGTTTCTATTAAAACAAAGTAACAGAAAGAGAATGCACGAGAACAATTTCTCATTACACCGAAGCACTTCCGGCACACAGCACACTTCAGTAAGCACACTGCAAGCATCATCTGCTTGTGTCAGCTGCGACGTCGTGTCCCTCTGCAAAGCAGCAGACGAGTCGACTGGCTGCAGCGCATCGGACTGCCGCTATCCGATCGGCGCCAGGATTTGCGCGTTTGTGGGCGTCACTTTACACCAGAAGATTACTAACGCAATAGCGTTTTGGAAGCCAGGTATTCGGGTAAACGCAAACGCAAGGGGACAGGGCCTGGCCGTTTGACCGTGTCGTTTCTCGGAATGAGCAGAAGCGCAAATGTGAATGGTCTTCACGGTGCAGCCACATGGTGGCACAGAGCTCAACCATACACGGTAGCAGTAACGAAATGTATTCTTCTTTGCTGCTGGTGCAAATTTTTCCCAGGAGTGTTATTGTTAACAGGTTGTTTTTGTAAATGTTTAAAATTTATTACGCTTGGTTAGAGCAATACGAGCGCTTTGTTTGGCTCGTTAAGCTCTGCGCCAACGGGTGGCTGGACCATGCGGACCGATCAGGCCGCTTACGTACGCCTACGCTAAAGTTCCTTCATCAGTTTGACTTTATGCCTCCACCGTTCCCTCGAAATGCCCAGCTCGCCTGTGGTTACCGGAATACCAGACACGTTCGGCGCTGCGACAGAATGCTCGCAACGCACGCTGCTTCAGTAGCTCTCGCTTGGGATCGACTGCCAAGCAGCAGGCGGAGAGTTTGGAGAGGCTTCGTGCGCTCGCTCCTATAGAACCGGAAGTCGACGACATGACGTGCCATCATGACGCAGAACCAGTGAAGGCGGAGCTTAACCCCGATCACTCGGCGAACGAGCTGAGGAGGAAATGCATGACTATGGAGGAGGGTAACTTGTAATCGTGCGTAGCTCTCTTAAAATGAGACGTTTCACACAAATTGTTGTGCGAATGATTAAATTTAGCTATACCCTACGCGTTTACAAAATTTGTCCAAACCGCTTCAGGGGCCCTTTAACACCCGCTGACGGGCTGCGTACGCGCTCGGCCGCGCTGGCCGCGCGTATGCCGTTGCACTCGGGAAAGCACGGTGCCGCCGACTGCGAGAATGACCCTCGAGTGTCTGTACGATGGCCAGTGCAATAAAAAATACAGATCTTTACATCTCGAAGCCCTTCGTGTATGTTTGATGGGTTCCGTGCAGAAAAGAAAACCCACGAAATTTTCGGAACTCTACCGTGGTGAAGCCAAGTGGAGCCCTCTCTTGATGTCGAACCCTGCTTTGGTCCATAGCCTGATGCGTCAGAACGACGTATAGCTCTGACGTCATCGAGGAAGATTGATACTCCCAATAGAAACAACACTTTATGGCCTAAAATTGTGTGCTTGTCTTTGTATGTAATTCTACGTCGGTAGGGCCTCGTCGTAGCGTCAGCGGTGACAGAGATTTGATTTCGCTGATGGCCACAATATGTGTCAGCTAAAGAGAAAAAGTTGCAGCAATTCTAGTGTCCAGCAATCTTTTACCGAGGACTGCGGGAACTGGCAAAATATAACAAGGAGCAACCACGGTAATGCTCAGCCTGTTCTTAAAGCATGCTTGACCCCTGCATTTCCTCGCCATGGCTTTGCCATCAGCTGTCCCGTCATCAAATCCGTAGCCCAGCGCAGGCTACACCGACCGCTGACAACGGGGGTCGAGACTAAGTGCATTTGCTCTAAATTGATGATCGAGACAAAAGTATTCTGTTCTATAGCGCACCTTTCGGGTCGAATTCTCCTGCGCCGTTCCACGTTAACTGTCGCGCTCTGCATGCTCATCAATGTCCGGCGGTATTATCTCGTGACTTAAATTAAATTCTGGGGATTTTACGTACCGAAACCACAATCTGATTATCAGGCACGCTGTTTGAGAGAACTCCGTAATAATTTCGTCCGCATAGAAATGCGGACGCTGCAACCGAGATCGAAGGCGTGAACTCGAGCTTATTAGCGCAACGCCACGGGCACAGGGCTATCACAGCGGGTGCGGGACCTCGTATTCAGATTTGTGCAGACGGCTTGTGCCAGAGTAATGTCAACTTCCACCGCTCACACTCCACTTAAATTTTGAACAACACAAAACATGTAATCTTTCCCGCGAAAGGTCAACAGCGACGAGAAACCATCAAAATGAAATGTTTATGCTGCGCTTTATTATTACTAAACTAAGTCTACCCAGACGCATCCTCGTCAGTGATTCCCATGCATACCTGATCATATTAACTCTATGGGCTCGAACAAAGCCGATCGCCCGTTGTTTGACGAGGTTCGGAAGGCTTACACAAAGGTCGCAGAACATCACTCAGAAAATACAATTCTGGTGCGTTCCTAGTGAGACTTGCTCCCTCGGCCATTCTTAAAGCGATACCGGCCAGAACTTATGTGAAATGTGCACCAGGATGTCAAAAGATGTATGGATTGGGTGCAGTTGACACGGGGCCGCGTTTCGCAACGTTCCATTTTGCTTTCTACTCTTTCTTTCGCCCTTCGTCAAAGCTCGGATGACGCCATCATCATTCGAATCAGCCACTTGGTGCTACGTATGATAACAGAAAATGAAAAAAAAAGCTGCAGAATAACAGAAAAAAGAAATAACAGAAGAAATGGACCATGCATCGTTACAAACTGCGGCTCTAGAACTTGATTGATTTCCTATCCAAAAGTTCAGTTCGACATAGCAACGATAAGCGATAAAGATGATCCACTATGTCGAAAAGACGATGCATAGGTGGTGCCTAGGACAACCAGATTGGTATATTGCGTTACGACAGCACTGGTGCGTTGCGCTACGACAGCGCGGTATAATATAAGGGACAGAAATCGGAGCGCGGTATGCTTCTGTATTCAAATGCAGTTCATTTCTTTCAGACGAGGGCTTAACCTGGCTTGCTGTAAAATATCTACATCTGCAGCACTACCTTTGTCTTACATGTGCATACCAAGATCATTTATTCTCTCGTCTTTATTTTTTACCTCCTTTCCTCGCCGTGCTCCTATGCCTTTATATCCCGGTCCTTGTCTCGCGGAAGGACGAAAGGAAATACTAACTGGAGGGCGGGCTGGCGCTTTGTGCCGGGGTGGTGACAGGCGCCACCTTGTCGTGCAACGAAATTTGTGTGACATAAATTTCCTTCATTATCTGAAAGAACTATTCTACCATTATACTTTGGCAATCTTTCAGCCTCCTCTTAACGTTTCAAATATCTATTGATTACTTTATTTGCTTTGTCACAGTACACTGCAACAGGAGGCGGAGGGAAAACCCATTTAATGATGGCGTGAACGGTTTTTCGCCCTCTTTTGAAAAATGACGGCAGCTGACACAACGACACAGTGTCACAGTGCTCAAATTGCTCTGAACTTCACCATTGTTTTTGAGTACTTGGACTTGTTCGTATGGAATTTTGTAGAAGATTACGGTACTGCAGGTCTCGTCTATTATTTATTCTTTTGTCATGTGACTGCGCTAGGGTATTTCTCTCCAAATATTAATCTGCTCATGGCTGTTTCGCAATTCCAACGTTTTTTGGATCTCTGTCTAAGCTCGTCTGCCTGGGGCCAAAAGGACTTACAAGTTGCAAAATGCGCTCAATCGCTTCCTTGGCTTACACACATCAGCGGGAAATAGCTTCTACATTGTTAACCGTTTCAGGTAACAATCAATTATTAAGCACCCAGCGCTTGTCTAAATAAGTAAAGCCCTACATTTGTAGCAGTCGAAAATGATTTATTTTGGTTCTGTCTTGTTAACTCCATTGTAGCTCTAGTTTTTGTTTATCCTGCTTTGAAGTTCTGCAGTATATTCTCTCGTAAACTGTTTGTTACCCCTGTTCCGCCACTGCTTGTCACTAGAACGTCGGCTTCATAGTAGCCCCCATTTGAATCTCTTAAATGTCTCCTCAGTAGAGGCTGCTCTGTCTACTTCATAATTTTCCTAGAAACTCATTTCATCGCAGCTTGACCCCTTGTGTATCTTCACCGCATCACAAAAGTGCTTTGCGTTGGGTTAGCAAGTTGGCTTTTGGAGGGAGGCTTCGACCTAATTTTTTGTTAGCAGTTTCAGACTTGACCTTCCCTGACCGACTTCTATTTTTTTGTTTGGAGAGAATGACCGGACCATTATTAGTGCGAAATATTTATTGCTCTACAACAAAGGGGTTCTGGCTATTTGTCCATTCATGATCGTCGCAGTCCCAAACAAACAAACAAACAAACAAACAAACAAACAAACAAACAAACAAACAAATAAGCAAACAAACAACCAACCAAACAAACACACCAGCTAACTCATAGTTAACTAACGGACGAACGAATAGATGATCACCATCTGCGTTTATATCATTTGTGTTTGCAGAGCCTTGTTCATTTCTAGCTGAGCCAACTTATACCTCTTCTTTATTATTATTGAGCACTGTGATGATCGATAAATGTCATGGCACCCATTCACATTCTGTCATTCAGACGCTTAATTTTTATTTTTAAGCTGAAAAAGTACGTTTCAGGGTCCCTTTCTGGGGTATTTTCAGGGAATGGTTTCTTCAGCCTTCGGAGCCATCTTTGTTGCACTTGAACACGCAGCGTACGCAAAGCCTTGTAGAAAACGATTTCGCAAGCACAACACGCGATGGAAGCGCTTGCAGGTTGAATCTCGATTGGAAAAAAATTGCTTCCGCGGTATTTCTTAGATATAGGGTGCCTGTGTTTTCCCGCCTTTTAGAAAGACTACGTTACATAGGTCTGCACATGTCTGGCGTTCTCTGGCGATCGACGATCGCTTAAAATACACGCGCTTCCATAATGCTGCTTCCGTGCAGAGTTTGAAAGCGAGACTTTCTTTGTTCATAGCCCAACAGGCTTTCGCGTCTCCCAGTCATCCTGTTGGTCCCCATCCCGCAGGAGGCAAAGAAAGCTCTGTTTAAAAAATATACTACTGAACGTGAGATGTGCGAATTGGCAAGTAAGGACTATTTTATCTCGAATTTTAGCCTAAATTTCAAGCTCGTTCACTTTGTGGTTAGGCATTTACACAAGACGGTGTTTATAACTTTACAGTCCTGTTTATAGTTTGCGTTGGTCATAGGCGCTGGTTCGCATCCAGAAATTTGTTTCTCTCTCCATTGATATAACAGCATTTCTTAGCACATTTGATTCATCTATCTTATTGATAATATTAATATTGTATGACATATGTATTTATGATATCATAATATTTCTCAGTGGATTCTGGCGCCAGAAATGTTTCTTTTTGAACGTAAAAATCTCGTACCTAATTTCTTTGGTATACTTATGTCGCATTTCTTTGCGGTTACGCGGCTGTGTGACGTCACGGGATAGCGCCACGCTCGGCCACCCAACACAGCCAAGCGCGTGGGATAAATTGTGCACTTCAGACAGGCAGCGCTTAAATTTTGTGGCAGCCGTTTCAATAACATCGCGAGCACTGAAGCCCGCTTTGGTGCCGCATGGTTTCGACGTTTCCAACTTATGAGACACAATATGAAGCCGCGTACGCAGCCGAGCCGGTGTATGCGCTCGCGGCCGGCTTGCCATTATGGAACTACGTATATGCACGCTGCTCAAGAAAGAAAACCCACTAGAGCTGGCGGATATTCCCGGCCTATTTCAATTGAATATCAACGAATATTGCCTCGGATGCGCTTCAGTGACGTCAGTGCAGCCAACGTGCTTGCAAAAACGAAAAAAAAAACGCAGAAACGGCCTTTGTGCTGCCGCATTTTCGCATACATCCTATGGCACATCATGTGGGACTGTGCCAGGTTCCCGACGGCAGTTACCTCCAGGACTTACCCGCCCGAACTTCAAGGTGCACTGCAGTCTGCAGACAAGGACTCACAAATATATGGGCCGTCCAGCAGGCCCGGGCTGCGCTCGAAAAGCACAAGCCTCATGACCCACTACAAACGGGCCCAACTGGGCTAGTGCAGAGTAGGGTATAACCCCGGGTCGACGCTTGGCCAGCGTCACGACGCGTTAAACCGTCGTTTGCCGGCACTTTATTAAAGTTATCCCTATCCTATCCTAGAGAGAGAGAGAAAGCAAGGACAGGAAAGGTAGGGAGGTCAACCAGAAGAGTATCCGGTTTGCTACCCTACACTGGGGGTGGGGGAAAGGGGATTAGAAAGAAGAAGAAAGGGAGAGAGTAAGCACAGAGTACGTGTGGGAGGGACACTAGGCACAGGGACACTATAAACGGTCTCTTAAACCGGTGTACCTCAAGTATTGCAGTAATGCACGATTCGCTTTTCGTGCCAGTGACGGGTGTGGCCACGGTCCGAGTATCTTTGACTCGGTGAAAGGTCGTAAGTCTAGTCGGTGTAAAGTTTCCTGCAGAGAGAGGCGTTGTACATCGTAGTGGGGGCAAGTACACAATAGGTGCTCGATGGTCTCCTCGCACCCACAGTAATCGCACATCGGGCTCTCGGCCATTCCCAAACGAAAGGAATATGAGTTTGTGAATGCTACTCCCAGCCACAAGCGGTACAGCAAGGTTGCTTCACCGCGGGAAAGGCAAGATGGCACTTGTAGCCGTAGCATGGGGTCCAGTTTATATAATCGGCAGTTGAAGGCACCTGAACTCCAGAGATCTTGCGACTTTTTGCGTGCATGTAGGCGAAGTTCCCTGGCAGCGTCAGACCTCGCCAAAGGTATGGAACGTGTCTGGGTATCTTCGTGGGCAGACCGGGCAGCCTTGTCTGCTAGGTTGTTGCCGACAATGCCGCAGTGAGCAGGAATCCATTGAAATGTAATGGTGTGCCCTCTTTCCAGAGCATGGTGGTGTACTTCCCTGATGTTAGATATCATCTGCTCGTATACTCTGTGACGTAGTGCAGACTTGATGCTGTGAAGGGCCGCCTTAGAGTCACAAAATATGACCCATTGCTCTGTGGGCTCTTTGGTGACGTACATCATAGCGGCATGGAGAGCTGCAAGTTCTGCTGATGTCGATGTAGTCGTGTGCGACAATTTGAACTTAACTGTGACCTTCTTGGCTGGAACGACGAATGCGGCAGTTGAGCTGGCACGTGAGGTCGAACCATCGGTATATATATGTATGCGGTCATGATACGTCTGGTGTAGTAATAGGAGCGTAAGTTGCTTCAGAGCCGGCGATGGATGATTGGACTTTTTTGTAATTCCAGGAATATCCAAATTCACTTGAGGCTGTCGTAGGCACCAGAGGGGAGATGAAGGCTTTGTCGCCGGTGTAAAAGATGACGGTATGCACTCTTGATGAGCGCTAATCACTCGAGAAAAGGTCGCTTGAGGTCTTTCGGCTGGTAGGGAGGTCAAATGATGGTCGGGGATCCTTGACAGATGGCGAATGTGCGCTCTGAGAGAGTCGACAACTACGTGTGTCTGGATCATATGGTCCCCAGCGATGGCAATTGTTGCTGCTGTTGACGTGCACCGAGGCAGTCCTAAACACGTGCGTAGGGCTTGACCTTGTATGCTCTCCAAGGCGCGAAAGTTCGTCTTGCATGCATTTGACAACACTGGTAGACTGTAACGAAGGAGTCCGAGAAACAGTACCCTGTAGAGCTGCATCATAGAACGGACTGGTGTACCCCAGTTTTTGCCGCAGAGAAACTTAAAGATCTGAGCAATGGCAACCAATTTCTTCTTTAGATAGACGCAGTGAGGGCTCCACGAGAGGTTGCGGTCAATGATTACACCCAGAAAGCGATGTGTCTTAGAATAGGATACCACTTGACCATTAATCGAAACAGGATACGATGACATTTGTTTGCGCGTAAAGCCAACCAATGCGCACTTTTCAGTAGACAGGCTGAGGCCTTGTTCTCGTAGATAAGATGCTGTCATGGTTGCCGCCCGCTGGAGCCTGGCTCGTACCTGAGGTCGTGTCACCGCAGAAGCCCAGATGCAAATGTCGTCGGCGTATATTGAGACGTGAACTGACCGCGGTAGGTACTCCGCTAGTCCTACCAAGACGAGGTTGAACAGAATGGGGCTCAACACTCCACCCTGCGGCACACCACGCCTAATGTAATGTTCCGAAGTTGGGCCGTCTTCAGTCTGTGAGAAAAAGCACCTCTCAGTTAAATAGTCCCGAATCCATTGATACATCCGGCCACCAACTCCAACAGCCTCAAGCGAGTTCAGTATGGCCTCATGGGCGACGTTGTCGTATGCTCCTTTAATATCTAGAAAAAGTGCCACTGATAGGCGCTTGAGGCTTTTTTGATTTTGGACCCAGGTTACGAGGTCAATGACGTTGTCGATGGACGAGCGACCTCGACGAAAGCCCGTCATGGCGTCCGGATAGATGTTGAATCGCTCTAGGTACCATTCCAAGCGAGCAAGAATCATTCTTTCCATCAGTTTACCGACGCAGCTCGAAAGCGCAATCGGACGGTATGATGAGAGCTCAAGCGGAGACTTTCCAGGTTTTAGAATGGGGATCAAGCGGCTCGATTTCCATTGTCTAGGAACGGCGCCATTCTGCCAAGACTCATTGTAGTAGCTGAGCAGCTCATCACGTGCGTCATGTCCAAGGTGGCATAGGGCAGCATACGTGATGCCATCAGGTCCTGGTGACGACGAACGCCTGCAGGTCGCCAACGCAGCATCGAGCTCTTCGAGTGAAAAGAGCACGTTCATTTCTGGTACACGTGCCTCAGGGATGTCATTCAATGCTGCGTCAGTAATGGTGGCCGCGGACCCAGCAACCCGTGCACAGAACTCTTCAGCCACTTGAAGTTCCGAGCGGAGTTGGTATAGGGCCAGAGCAGCAAAGGGCTTCCTTTGATGCGGAGATGAGCGAAGTCCCCTAACAGTTCTCCATATGTGCGAGAGCGATTTTCTGGGATCAAGCGACTGACAGAAAGTTTTCCATCGCTTGTCATCCAGTTTATCTATACGACGCTGTACTTTCTTCTGTATGCGTCGTGAAGCCCTCAGATCCAAGACGGACTTCGTGCGCCGATACCTCCTCTCCGCCCGCCGGCGTTCCGCACGAAGCCTCTCCAGTTCCATATCGAAGTCTGTTCGCCTTGCTGACCTTGTGAGCGAGCAGATGGATGTTTTCAATGTCTCTACGATTGCATCTTCGATGGTGTGTGAAAGGCCTTCTCGACATGCGTCATCCATATCCTTCTTAAACTTTGTCCAATCAACTGTACGTAAAACAGTAGAGGAGCGTTGCTCAACTCCTCTAATCTTTATGTAGGTTGGAATATGGTCACTTCCATGTGTTTCAATGTCCGTGAACCAGTCGACGCTCGAGGCAAAGCGCCGTGACACCAAAGTTAAGTCCAAGCAGCTACTATAGGTGGTGCCTCGCAAAAACGTAGGGCTGCCGTCATTCACACAGCACAAATCATGGTCGGCAGCAAAGGAGGCGAGACTCCTGCCTTTGGGATCAATTTTAGTGCTTCCCCATAGCTGGTGATGCGCGTTGAAGTCACCTGTGATAACCCAGGGGCCATTGTTCATCAGTAATATTTTCTTGAGTCGTTCGCCGTCAAAGTGACCCGCTGGGGATATATAGGCTCCAATTAGTGTGAATGACACATCTTTCTTTTGGATATTCAGGCAGACATACTGGTTGTCGTCGTGAGGCTCTACCGCGTTAGCGACATATGTAAAGTCCGTGCGGATGTAGATGATTACTTTCGTGCGCGCGCCGCATGTGGACGAGACGAAAGATTCGTAACCCGACAGTCTGAGTGGTGTTGACGTATTTGGCTCGCAAATGACCAGTATGGGAAAGCGATGTGTAAAAATGAATTGGCGAAAGTCTGCTATGCGGGTCCTTAGACCCCTAGCATTCCACTGAAAGATCGACGCACCTTTAACTTCAGTGCGGAAGGGGACTATTGGTCGAGCCATGATGCTTATACGATGCTAGCAAGCACTGGATTTAGTGCATCCAGTATTTGCAGAGCACTTCGAGCCGCTGGGGTTTGCAGCTTGTTCAGTATGATGCGCATTGTATTAATGAGCGATTGCAGCATATCAGCCACCTGCTTGTCTTGGTCGCACATATCACGGACAGTAGACTTCGGGGGTTGTCCAGCAAAATTTTGCTGTGATTCTGTCGGTGGAGGCTGTCGTTTCGGTAGAGCAGGCCAACATTCTGCAGGTGTGGTCTTCTCAGTTGCCTTGTTCTTCGCGGTCCTTTCAACAGTGTCTGGCCGGGGCGGCAGAGGAGGAGGAGGTGTTGTAGGTAGTGGCATGCGTGTCGCAGAGACAACAGCCTTCCTTGAGGGGCGCCGGCGGCGGGAACGTCGCTTCCTGACTTTTTCGGCGGCTTCGCGATGAGATGAATGATCTCTCGCCATCTCTTTCAAGATAGCCATTTCCTTCCTAATAAGCGGACATTTCCTCGAGGAAGCTTCGTGTGACCCTCCGCAGTTTGAACACTTCATCACAGTCGCGCCACATTTATCTGCAGCGTGGGGCTCGGCGCAACGGGGGCATGCTGCCCGATTTTCGCAGACGCTGATCACGTGTCCCAGTCTCATGCATTTGCGGCACTGAAGAGGTTTCGCAATGAAAGGCCGCACTGCATGTCTGAAGTGTCCCACCTTAACATGCGAGGGTATATATTTACCCTTGAATGCAATCTTCACGCAGCGTGAACTGCCTAGCCGCTTGACATCAACAATGACCTCATCATTGGCTGGCTTGATAAGAATCGGCAAGTCGTTATTAAGGATGGCGACGTCTACGTCGTAGATAACGCCACTGACTACGTCAGATCCCAGAGGGATGTAAGAGCGCACCTGAATGCCATCGATGTCCGTTACGCTGCGTAGAGTGTTCAGAGCTGCCGCATGTTGCACATCAACCGCCAGTAGATTTTTCCGAGTGTTGACTCGAATGTCCGATATCTCATTTGGCACCAGGGCTTCCAGTGACATCGACACAGATTGCCTGTTGAGTAGCTTCATGTTGACGGTGGGAAGCAAGGGCACAAATATGATGGTATTGGTGTCCGGCCTCTGCGTGTGTCTTACTGTTTGTGTGCTTGATGATGAGGACGTCCTGGTGTTTCTTCTCTTCGCTCTGCGGCTCTGCACCAGCTGGAAGTCGTCATCGGAAGTGTCCTCACTGCTGAGAGAGTAGACATGGGTGTCCTCACTGTCGCTGTCGCTCTGCTGACCGTTCCGCTTCCTGGAGGCGGCCGCCGCTGACGCCGCCGTCGCCGGCAGACGTGCGGGGTCGTCCACTTCCATCACGACCAAGCAGGGAGCGAGGACCAGCGGATGAACTTAGGTTTTCACAGAAATAACCCGGAGCTAGAAAGAACAGCGCTGTATCAAAAGACACTTCGTCGTCCTAGGGATTACACACTGTCAACATACGTTGGTGCTTCGTGCCATCCAGGTATTGCTGAACGACTGGATATCAGGGAATAGTTATTAAGAGCAAGTATTGTACGTCGGGCTCAGGTCGCGTGCTCTGCATCCTGCTATTTCTCGTTCTGGGAAAGCTGAAGAGGAAATAAAAGTGGATATAGCGTAAAGTTATAGTGAGTGTGACTGACTTATTTGGAATTTTCTTTACAATACGTGTACGTGACGTGAGCAGGACTTCGTGGGCGTTGACAAACATGGTCGCCCGAAAACTCCCTTATATCTCATCTTCATCGCCTATCAGCCACCGTCCACCCGTACGGCTTTACGTATACAAGACCGGCCCGCAGAAGCATTGATGTTTGAATGCTTCAAGTCCTTCAAGTACATTGATGCCTGAAGGGCATATAGACACAGAATAAGAAATATTCGTTTATATTACTGAATCACGCAGGTATACGTGCACGCCTGAGCTGGCGGCTCTGGAATAATTTACGGTCTTTGCCGTGAGGTTCTTAAGCACAAAGATCGCACAGAGGTGTACACAACGACCTTATTACTAGGAGGCTTTTGCGCTTTGCCTCTTTTAGCACATGGCCGCTGCGCACAAAGACCGAACCTATGCTAAGCCGAGCAAAAAAAAATAACAAAGAAAGCTTAGTCAGCAAGGTAACCACGGCTGCAAGAATACACATATAGTGTAACCAATACCGACCGCACTGCGATGCATGACAATCTATGGTGCATGTATAGAGAAAGAAGTTTAATGACATGTTCACTAAGACCTTGTGGGGTGAGCCCGAGCGGTATGCAGCTGACCACGGTAGAGAGCAAATGATATAGCACAGGTACTCGCAGAAGATGGATCTTTTTTAAGTGCTGTGTGGTAAATTGAGGGCTTTTAACGTTCCGAAAGTAACTATCTATAATGCGTTGTGAGGGACTCTGTAGTGGAGAGCCTCGAATTAGTTTTGACCATATTAGAATTCATTAACGTGGACATTATTCAAAGTACACCAGCGTTTTTGCATTTACCCCCATCAAAATGCAGTAGCCGTTTCGGCCAATCGAATCCCTGACCTTGTTTTCAGATGCAGAAAGCTATAGCCAATGCGCCACGGCCGTGGGTCTCTATTGCCTGTTTAGAACCGAGCATCTGCAATGAACTACACGTAGACACATGCTGTCAGATTTCACTTACTTTCTTCCGCAATACACTGCCCTGGCAGCAGTGCGGTAATTAACACCCAGTGTTGAACATAAATGAGGGATTACAAAATATGTACTTCCAGAAGCTTCGGAAGCAATTACTAAGTTTCCGTCTATACCACGGTCCACGTCAACGCCACACTTGCAACGAGAAATATCCGAGGCAAGGCTGTGCTATTATTGCGAATTAGCATAGAAAGAATGATTCCTGCAGACTACATGCCATTGGTGGCACTAATTATCTGGATCGTATTCATTCGAGCGCTACTGCATATAATCGTAGGACCATGTTGTGTAGTTGCTACTCCTTTTTTGTGCAGCCCTCACGCTGCTCTGGACCAACCCGCCTCTGCTACGCACTGCCCATAGACTTACTTCGCTTTCCAATCAACGGTCATTTTACCCAAATGATCACGTAGATACCGACGCGCTGATTGGTTTTACAGAATAATGGAGGGAGACAAGAGCAACTGATTAATTTCGCTTCCAGGTCAGCGCACGGTTAGCGAAGTTTAGATAATTAGAACGCAAGAACGTAGCTGGGTCGATGGACTCACTTTTTTATTACCAGAATTTACCACATTTACGAATTTTACCGGATTGCCAGACTAATCACACGACAGTGATTATTGCGGCATCTTCGCGCTACGAGTAAAAGGCAATATTCAAACTTTCCGTCGGACGTTGCCGAGAGCACCGAATAATGTAGGCGACAATCCGTTGCGCATATGGCACCACTTCTGGGCCAATCGCCTAAACCAGGCGCTATACATGCTTATTCTTAGTGCGTCATGTGCGCGCTCGCGCGCGCGTGTGTGTTTATGTGTGTGTGTGGGTGGGGGGGGGGGGGGGTCATTTCATGCGTTACCAATCTCACTTGGAGTAGCACGCCAGCCGTGTAACCAGGCAAACACCTCCAGCACTCATTAACAAATGTCTCGCTCTCGCTGAATTGGGCACCTCCCATGCATAAAGAGTATATTCTGCTCTCTGGACACATGAGAAATCTGCTGGCGTGGCTCCGCGAGACGGGAGACAGGTCTGTTGCCACGATTTCCATTATAATCAGAATAGATTGAAAAATATCACAAGAAATCACAAATATACAAATAAATTAGTAAGTTAATGATAATTTATTCATTAATAATTTATTTATATTTGTCCCACCGCTTGCTGAATAATGGGAACAAAGGTGACCATTATTAACCCTTAGACCAAAAATGCAGTGTTCAGTGGGAAGCCTCGTCTTGAATAAGTGCAGGAATTTTACGTAGCTGACTTCAGCTAGCGGCACTGAACCGCCGGTTTGGCTTCTAGGGTCTTGGTACTTAAGCGACTTACCCTCACGTCGGACGGTTCTAAATCAGTACGGTATACCTAGCAGTTGCAATGAGCTCCAATGATGAACATATGCTTTTTGATCCGTCCGTTGCACCGAGAAAGGAGAATAAAGTCTTTAGGCAGCACTGTGAAAGGTTTTGGGCCCATGCAGGAAAGACTTAAAGCGCACCACGTACAAAATAAATAACTGTGGTCGTGGACCTGTTGCAGGCTCAACTCGTTTACTTCGCGTTTTGGGAACTCCAAACCTGGTTTAAAGCTTCTAACGCGGGTAGTAACCTGGGCACTTCTGTTTAACGAGAACTTTTGAATTATTCATATCAGGGGGGCTTGCCTTGCCGCAGTTTCTTTATTTCTTATTTTATTTTAGTATTGCGAGAGTAATTATAGGGCCACTCGAAGCGAATTTTTGCGGTTACCGTGATGTTCCGTATAAAGTCATGAGTGCGACAAGATTCTATCTTCAACGATGCTACCGAGTACAAAATATAGAGAAAAAGACAAACGTACGTAGCATGCATGGCTCGCCGTTTGCTCCAGCGGCTGACGGTCGGCAAACTGGCTTTTATTGACATCGCCACCAGAAGCCCTGTCAGCCTACGTACAGGCTGACATCTGGCTTAGCGTGACAAACGAGTTCACCGGCAAACATTGACTGCAAGCAGATGAGAAAGTCAGTACATCATCGGCATCGGGTAACGGTAATCTCATTTTCACTATGATAACGTCTTGAAGGAACCTCTGTAGAATAGCAGTTGCTTTTTCCTGGATGAAATATGAGTGTACAATGCCCACAAAGCGTATGCCTTGCCAAGAGGTGGAACGAGCACGAAAACAGAGAAGAGCCGGAGCCCAGTATTTGTGGTGGGCCGCGCCGCCTGCCGAACGGCATCGGCTTGGCCCCTTGGAGCAAGCCGCCATGCCGGGATGTCTGGTTTACATGTAAACCAGGTGCGACTGTAAATTTCTCATTGTTTATTTTTTTCTGTTGTGCATATGACGGCTGTATCTGTCCGGCTAAGTAAAACAACCCGTGGTGGCTTTAGACCTTAGTGACATAACAAAAAACAACCCGACGCACTGTATATATATACATATATATATACATATATATATATATTTCAAGTTTTCTGCGCCACAAGGCGGTCACTTCTCGATTCTAATATAGCGGGGATATACAAAATTAAGGCCACGCAGCGCCATTGGGGCTGACGGTCACCCCGCTATGTTTAAACAGATGTGTGTGGAAAAAAGACTGAATGAAAACCAGCGAATGGCGAAGAGAGAATAGAAGTTGAGATTATGAATTAAATCCAGAGAGAAACCGAAAACGTCTGTTGGCGACTTCTCTCCACAGTTCACTATGTGGACGCGGCACCGATGCAAGCAGCTGTCGCCGCGTTTGTCTGAAGCAGCACTCTCGTCTTAATGAACCGCAAGCCGGGGCCAAGGCAACACTGGGTAGGAGAATTTCCTTCTCGGAGAAAAGCAATATCCCGGACAAGGCGGTCGCAGCAGTGAGCGGCCTGCTTGTTTTGGTAAGGTTTAAGCCCGCGACGACAGCCACGCGTCGTCACAGAACAAAGCAGCGAGTGACTGACCGGAAACAAGGAGCAACGTTTCGTCTCCAGTCCCACCCGACCATTCCGTCCCTCTCTCGCTCGCCGCTCCTCGACTAATAACCGACTGCCGAGATTAACTGGCGCGCCCCGTGTGCCTCGGCGAACTACTTTCTCCTCGCGACTTCGTCTCGCTCCACCCTTTGTTCTTGCGGAAGTTCCGTCCTCTTTAGAAGCGTCGTATCTGAGCCAAAAAGGAAAGAGAAGGGAATTCAGATATGCTTCGAAAGGGTTACAAACCGGGCTTGTTCAGTACACATTTGCGTAAATACTTGGGAACTGCATGGAGTTCACGGATATATATTTCGCTCGAAGTTTCGAGCAGCACTTGCGATTAGCATTCTGCAGCTAGCGCGCGTCCTGCACTGTCGACGTTCTTCTTTTCTCTTTCACCAGTCCCTCTTGGCGAATCGAAATACGTTGCTCTTGCGAGTATTAAAAATGACATCCTCATTGATTGCTTTCTGTAGTGTCTGTCAACAATGTGCAAAAGAGGCGTGATTTCTCTCGTTGATGTTTATTGCTTATACGCAGTGCATCTTTACTTTTCTTTCTTTTCTCTCTCTCTCTCTCTCTCTTTTTTCTTTTTCTTTTTTCTGTCAAGCATCCTATAGTTGCTATATCTTGATCGCAAAACGCAAGGTTTTGTTTAACATGCCAAAGCGACTATGCACTGCATGGTAAAGCTTGAAGGGAATAGAGATAGTAGTGAAAGCTTGGTGTATCATGCTCCTATTATCGAGCTTTAAGGAAATACACGCGTTACGACATGACAATTCCTTTTGCACATTCTTTCTTTTTTAGTTCTTATCAATACTCTATTCGCTCTAGTGGTAAACTGAGAGTAATGTAAAGAGCCGGAAGCGGGCAGTACAATTGCAAGGGACAGTCAGAAGAGATGCGTGTGCTCTTCTATTGCTTACGTATAGTCATGAAGTAATGCCTAATAGAGTGGCATTAAACAGAAACTTCTATTGCTAGAATATTTTTCCGCTGCTTTCAGTCAGTATAGGAGGTCGCTAGCTAAAACCGCCTGTAACAGACACACGTGGCACTAATATCGCTTATGCAACTGTACTAACCGTCTGCCTTATTTTAGCATAGTTATGTAGAGGAAAAGAAACCATCACTAGATCATTACGCGCCCCCGAGTTTGACAAGTAAGGCGCAGAAACACACACACACACACACACACACACACACACACACACACACACACACACACACACACACACGCACGCACACGCACACGCACACGCACACGCACACACGCACACACGCACACACACACACAAACACACACACACACGCACGCGCACACAGACACACACCCACACACACACACACACACACACACACACACACACACACACACACACACACACACACACACACACACACACACACACACACACACACACACACACACACACACACACGCACGCATGCCCAGCGGTTATGTGCCTTTCAGGCAAGCAGCAGACACCAGTACACGGCACGTGACCCATGTGACCCACGCGACAGCGGATTAGACTTACTACATGATCTGCCCAGATTTCATTGCACTATCTCCAGGATTGACCACGTTAGTCGGCGCGATATCGACCAAGTAGGTGCATCAAACCCTGGAAGAAGGCGTAGAAAACTTTGCTTTATAAAGGAATTATTGTTGTTTGATTGCATAATTCCTTAAAGAGCAAAACCAGTTACCGGCACACATTTTTCAAAAAATTATGTCGTTTTACGTGCCAAAACTACGATCTGATTATGAGGCACGCTTTAGTGGGGACTCCGGAAATTTGGTCCACCTGGGGTTCTTTAACGTGCACCTAAATTTAAGTACCAGGGTGTTTTCGCATTCGGCCCCCATCGAAATGTGGCCGCCGTGGGCACATATTTAAAGCTGGTACAGATAGCTATATGGCGATAAGCTATGCCAGCACTATCTTGTGTGTGAGCTAGTTCGCAGGCCAGCAGCGAGCAGTAGCCGCGGTAAGTAAAGTCAGAGAGGGTTCACCTAGGAAACTTAGCTTTAATAAATCTTGGTGGCCGTGATAGGTGTGCTATAGCCTGAATCAATTGAACGACCGGAATACTGACGTGTCTTCATGAAATCCTAGCTTGTTCAGTAAAAGCTCCAGGAACATAATTTTCAGATAACGCTTGAATATAGGTTTACACTAAAAGTAATTGCCTTGGCTATATCAGAAAATTGTGAGCTTCCTTATATGTTGCGTTTTATGCAGCATTCTGTGGAATACTGCACATAAAAGATACACCACCACTATATCCATTCTTTATTGAGCTAAATACCATAATCTTACCATAACAATGAGGAAATACCAGCGATTTCTATAACAACGTGATATATTTGTAGTTGCACTTGATTCAGTGTATTTATATAATAGATGTGCGTATGATATATAGAGATAGTGGTGAAGTGCTTTGAAACTACTGCATCATGCGTCGAATCGCTTGCTTCGATGTCCTCAGAATATACAGTAGTTACTCCGCTCTTGTAGATACCGTCGTTTTCGGTGGACATCACACTAACAGAAGGAAGCTAGGGACCCATGACTCGTTGAGCTACCACCTGAAAATAAATTCACACTAAAATTACTGAGAGAAAACGAATCGTGAATGTAAATGTAAATGTAATGTAAATGTAAGTGTTTGTCTGTATCTTGTGGCAAGCCTCCCTCCATCATCGATAGTCCATCCCTCTGACACAAGAGTGCAGCTTAATACTTAACTGGAAATTAAAGTTGAAAACGTGATCAACATGGAACGGATACATTGCCGACATACGGATTTATACTCAGAACAGCGCGCGCCTGTTGTAACTGCAAACATCAAATGATGAAAAACAGCAATGACATCCTCGTCAGTCAGAGACGTCGTACCAACGGCTTCGACTCAACTTAGCATTCACGAACAGTTATCTGCATCGCATACGGATTACGTTAGATCCATAATGGGATAATTGTGACCGCTTAGAGAGAGAGAATGGAACACATATCACTTAAATGGGCCACGCACCACGACGAGAGATTTAGTCTTGAGCGCAGGTTGGAAGAGGTTTGTCACGTTCAGCTAGCGTTGCTTTGCATTGCGTTACGATCTCAAGTTCTGTTCCATGGCCTTCAAAACAACGGCGGGCCTTGGATTTATTGTTCACATGCCTTTCATGAACTGGCCTTTTCGGAAAGCTTTAAGAAAGGTTTACTTCATAACAAGGAAAGGAGTGAATTTATTTGCCACTGTTTCACTACTGTTAGTTTACTCGCATATTTTCCCCCCGCTTCTCTAATCACTTACCCTTCGCTAGGCGGCGTAGCAGGTCAGCGGATGCGAGAATCCTGACCTAACAACGAGGAGTTTCTCTCTCTCTCTCTCTGCAGATAGAGATGAAGACGTAATGATTAAAAGGGCACTAATAATGTGCGCTTCTCACGTCAATTCCATTGAATTCTCACATTATTCGATACATTTAACTATACCCCACAGAACATCCATCTTTTTGCTTTTTCATGATATACTGATACTCGTATCTTTCGAGCAAAAGTACGCAGAACTGTTGCCACGCAGCGGCGAAGAAAGGTGGCCAAACAGGTGGTAGGAATGGCGTGGCAATGGCCGCGTGGACCTCTAGCGGCGCTTTGTGCTATCGTTGTAAAACAAAAGAAGGAGGAAGGGGGGAAGGGGGTAGGCGTACCTTCATAATTAATACGCCCAGGTAAAGCGACAGAATCAGCACTGGCGGAAAATACGCGTGAGGTGGCGGCGGTGGCGGCCGCTTTTATGTGTGTGCGACAGCCTTGTCCTTCTTGCGTGAGGTGCGCGCGTGCAGGCCGGCTAATTAGTTTAAAGCGCCATTGTCAGTTCCGGAAAGCTGCTGCTTTAACAAGCATTTACTGAGGCGAAGCACCACGCCGAAAACCACAATGGCGGTTGCCGCCATGTGACAAAAATAATCAAAAGAAAATGAAGCAAGCAACGGCAAGTGGGAAAAGATGGCGTTGGTAATGGGCGCCGTCGAGAGGCGTATATATATCTATAGAATAGCGCGCGTTGTGTCAGGCCAGGGTGACGCACTGCAGCCAGGTTGGATCGTGCAACGTTTTTCACAGGCGGTGCTAGCGTGCAGGAAAACTAGCGGAGCACAAAGGCGGTCTGCGGCAACTTTTGACACACCGCATGGCGGCACAGGCACGACGAGTGGGCTAGGGGGAAAACAAGCGAGTTCGGGCACATTTATGTGGCTCTATTTTTTCCGCTCGGCTTTCTGTCTCCGTGGTGCTTGAAAGTATGAAGTGTATGTATACATGGAAGCGAACTTTAAGGGGAGGTGAAAGGGGGAGGGGTGTGTGGCGTGGGAGTGATGGGGCTGTAGGAGGGTCCGTTTCTCGTTTTTTTTTTTCGTGATGCCATATTGTAAATATGTACCTACCATACTCTTTCCGCATTCTCATCCTTGTAGCCGCTTTTGACGGCGGCGCAAGGATTCGGGTGAGCCTGCTCCTGCTTATCTCTTCGCTGCCTTGATGTTTCTCTTTGTAGTGGTTCTTACAAAGCTTTTACTGCAAGCACGTGCACTCGGGAATATCAATGACCCCCTAAAGCAGACGCGTTTTCCAGAAAAGGCTGCTTCAGTGTTGTCACCGTCAGGGGTCTAAGGAATCAAAACCTGGATTAGTGCTACCATCGCTGTCAGTTTCATTGCTGCCCCATCCTCCAGAGTTATATGGAAATGCAATCGATATTTTTGTCTGAAGTTTAAGCAACCGACCTTTAATGAGCTTTTTATTTCGTAATTGCTATACCTTGTTTTTATTACGATAACAATCATATGGAGACACCAGGCGCATTTCTGCCGTGTCCGCGTCGCCGTGATGTTCGGTATAAAGTCTATGGGCGATAGCATCGTCGCCGCGCGCCATATGCTGCATGTGCGAGTGAAATAGTGCGAGGGTGAGCCGACGCTAGCTATTCAATCTGGCGTGCAGCAAGGAAGGAAAGTGAGATGGAAGCGCGCCGTCTTCCTTCGCGTGCAAAGCACAAGGGGGGAGGGGGCGTTGTTCTACTCCGGCGGCCACGCGGGCCCTATCTTGAAAGCGATCTGCGATGAGTACAGAGTCCAGGTGCGCCGGGGACTCATAGCTTCGTGTGCGCTGTGTTCTGGCCGCTTAGTTCGCGTTGAAGTGAGAGGCCGTACGAAGATAAATTCGTTCGCTGCTGCTGCCGCGTTTCCTCGCGCCAGCGTTTTGGCAGCTAGTATCCGTGCTTATCGAGTGAGATGTGTATATGTTTGCCTGCGTGCGCGTGACACCATGTTTGTTATTTAGTTAGTCAGCTATTCCTTACGAGTAGATACGGCGGATGAAGCTACTATCCTTACGTCGTATAGCTGTCGACTAATTTGCTATCGCAATCGATGTTTCTCCTTCCGGGCGAGACTGCAAGTTTTTTGTGTAACTTTACAGCTTCAGTTTAACGCTACAGAATGTTCCCTCTGCTGACAATGTGACAGGTCTTAGCGGCTTGCGGAGTGAAGAAAACAATTTGCGCTGATTGGACGGTTTCTTGAGGAGAGTGGAGCACTTTTACCCATCTATCAGTCAGTTGTGTTACCCCCTGACCTTTCTCTAGGCTTCCCGGGGATTGTGGTCGATCCCTGCGCTTTGCACCGGCGTGTCCACACGCACCGAAGCGTGCCCGCACTACACGAATAATGCTCATCTGTTACCGCCACTCGCCAAACTTCTTCTTTCTTTTCCGTGGCCCACTTTCTTCGTACAATTGTTCTGTCCTATGCGGAGTTGGGGCTTGAAAAACAAAATTAAAACATAAAGTAGCACAAATAAACTCCTCAAATAGTACGAACAATTTATCACGGGCTTCAATAACATACACTTGACAAACGCTCAGTTTACGGCTTGGGCCCCCACCTAAGTACGTGAAAGAAGCTCCTAAATACAAGAGTCTCAACGTCAAAACACGTTTCTTTTTTTATGAGACACCTGCGTTAGCAGAAATAGTTTGTGTTTTTTCCCCTCGTTTTATGATTTCACATAGAACATAAAGAAATGAAAGAGCTGATGTATTATCTCTACTTATTCTTTCTACTACAACCCCTTTACTATAAAACTGGAGAGGAGTAAGAACGGTGAGAAACTGAAAGAAGCCGCTTATAACTAACAACAAGAGCTTATTAGTGTAATCTTGTAATGTGCAGAGTACTGCTGACACGTCAAGCAAAAAAGGAAACGGAGTGACAGTCCAGACAGGAAGGACGGCGCACGAACAGAATGAACTAGATTTTTTAGTGGCTTCTCAGTAGAACTCAGCGCATTGCGAAATGAATAAACACCGAATAGCCCGATTTCCGGATTTACTTAGGGTACGAATAATAACGGGTGCTTTTTTTTTTAGAGTAAACACAATTATTGACAATCGTCTGTTGCAGATAGCGCATCTCTACTCCAGCAGCTGGACTACGCCCTGTTGCGGCGCTGGGTTATGTCTCGAACCCGGCTCCACATGGCAGTGTGGCGGAAATTTGGGGTCGAAGAAATCAGAAGCTCGGAAGTTGGGAAAACGATAACCGAACAAGTTTACTGGCACTTGAACGCAAGTTATTTATATCGTTGAATAGAAAGAACTCAAAAAGGCCAAGTGTTTAGCGATGAGCGTCTGGATGAGCCTCGTTTACATGTGCGAGAGCCGCTTCGTTTCTCTCCGCATCGTCATTAAGACACCTCTGTTCAAACACTTCCTCCTGGCAGTAGCACATGCCACACAGGTCACCACCCATCAGGACGACAGCCAATGAAGAAGCACAGTCCACGAGCCCTTCGCGTCATCTCGCCTCTCCGGGAGTGGCAACTCTTTCCTCCCTTTGTGGCGCTTCTTCTCTGAAGAGGAGAGCTCGTTATCGGAAAATTAGCAGCGCCCAGCATCGCGTAGGGACTGTCCTCCGGCTGTCTCCCTGCGTAGTTCTCGCATTCGTCTCTTGCGTGTGACAAACAGCACGTTGTCCGCCGCAGTCATAACAACCCGAAGAGGTGGACATTACATTGAGAAAAACAGCAGCCTGTATAAAGCTGCGCTCCTAAAAGCAAAGATGTGCACTTCATGGGCATGTCGCTTCACTTTTCTTTAATTCTTGGCTACAACCTCCTTTTCCATCATGAGAAAATCTAAATGATCACTGCGATTCATATACGCGGATAATGCAACACAAAGCTTGGTATTTTCAGACGAGAAAAATTCTTAGTCTTAGGCTAAATTTAAACCATAGCCCTTGGCGAAGCATTTTACAATTAAGTACAATTACGGGATTTTACAAGCTATAACCACGATCTGATTACAAGGCACACCGTAGCGAGAGACTCCATGGGTTGATTTTGTTTACCTGGGGTTATTTCACGTGGACCCAATGCACGGAATACCCCATCGATCTTGCAGGACGCCCAGCCGGAAGGCGGCCGCAGTGGAAGGGACCGATCCTGCGACCTCGAGCTCAGCAGAGCAACGCCATAACCACTGGGCACTACCGCGCCGGCTGGTAAAGTAATTAGAAGTAGTTTAAAGAGGGGGGGGGGCACCAAATAGAAACACTAAACAGGTTCAGACTGATAAAGTATTATTTAAAATGTTTAGTTTCGTTTATTGCAATGTAAGATTGATGCTGATTATTAGAGGAGAAAAAACGCAGGTTAAACTTTTATTTCTAGTAATTCCCACTGAAACTCTAGCGCCGGTACGTCATTGAGACGTCTCCAATTTCATTTTTTTCCTTTTTTTCCCTTTTTACTTTCTGAATTTGGGTCGTTTTGGCTCAATAATGATTCTTAAGGTTACCAAGTTCCGCCTTTTGACTCTTTCCTAATACAATACAGTGCATCGTTATTGATAAAACATTAACTAGGCCATCGCAGACGCTGTGAAACTGCATCACGGCACCGGGAGTAGGGTGCGGTAACATTGAAGCGGAGTTGCCACTCGCCATTTGTGTTTGTGCCTTTTCTGCCTTACGAGGTCTCCTTACGAGGTAATTGCGGCTCTTTGGATACTGTAGAAGGGTGATTTACTAGGCCGGTTCCACTGCACAGTTGGTGTTCCTGCTAAGCGCTTCGTGAAATTAACCCACACGCGAAGTAAGCGATTTAAGTCAATACCAACACCTAATGAAAAAGCGCTTCGGCGGTGGATACGCCGCGAGCAACAATACCTCGAAACGACAACTGTGGGTGCGATTCCGACAAAGCAGAGGCAGTAGTCGGGATAACGAATTCTGCGATGAGATGTGGGTATTCGCCGTGGAGCTGCATGAGCGCGGGCGATGCGAAAATGAGACACTTCTCGCAATATTGGAACACGACGCGAGAAATGTGCGCTCTTCATAGATAACTTAATCATTCTTCCGGGTACGCCGTCCCAAATTAACTTTCCTTCTTCTGGCTCTAATTTTTCCCTCGCAGCCCGTTACTGGACTCCAGAGAGTTTTCATGTCATTTCGCCCCTCCACTCCCGTTTCTCGTTCTATGTCTGGTTATGGTCGCCTTGTCATCGTCTCTTAATACTATGCTACTTCGCGACGTCGTTCTGCTGGCGTCGACTGATGGGTGGGAGATGGCGAATTCAACTCCAGGCCATGGCGGCAGCTTTGCGGAAAAGAGACTTGCGCAAACATCCCGACGCAGTGTAGCACCGAGCTTGCGGGATCGCGACCAAGTTTCCACCGAAGCTGTTCCAGCTCTAGCGCACAAACCTTCAATGGCATTCGGTAACCATTTCACGTGCAGGCTGTTCAGGGCGAGTTGAACGAGCTGAAATATTCTTGTAACGGGTGATGCCGGCCTGCGAAACGCGCCACCAAAGTTTGCCAATGACGCAACGGCTCTTTCAGAATTTCCGAGTTTGATTTACCGCGTTTTGTGCACCGACGAAATTTCCCTTAATTGGTGAAATAAATGCGACAAATGACTTTACGCCGAATGCTTCATGTGATTTAATTATTCCTTGATTCCATTCTTTCTGAAAGGAACCATGACCGCATTGAAAAGTAATATTATTCTTAGTAAAACTCATTTCTTTAGTAAATGACTCAAAGCTCGTTATTGAAAATAATGACCTTTAGCTGAACGCAACACAGATTTGCCTTCGTTTTTCTTGCTTAACAAAATTATTTCAACGAAAGCTAGAGTAAAGGAAATTATGTTGGTTTACGGCAATCTGCATGCGAAGAAAACGTGCACCAGCACACATAATTTACATCGTACTTGTTCTACAGCCTGCACCGCTTCTGTAAAGAGCGCGGGTGCAGTATGGTGTGCCTTTTGCCACAAAGCCATTGCTTCCATGCAGCATCCCTTCACAACATCGATTGCGATATCATCGAGGTACGTATATCTTACGTGTAATGCAGCTCCTCGAAGACCACCACAATGCTAGGCGACAGCGCATGCGCGGCGAAAAGGAAACAACTCTGGCTCGCTGCCTGGCTAATACTTCCACCCTAGCTTTATCAGTAAAAAGGAAAAAAAATGGTTTTTGGATGTACATATCTTTATATAATCTTTCAGTTCCCCTACTGAAGATAGGTCATGGCCTATAATTGTCAAAATTGGGTTTTCCCTTATTATTTGCACGGCATCGGTAGCATTGCATTGTGTTGTTCATATAGGAGGTTTTGGCCAAGTACTGCACCAGGGTGGCCAATCCTGCTCTGGTGAGGGAGTGCGTTACCGGTTCTGGTCACCGGGATCAGGCCACACTCCAGGCCGGTTTTACGCAATTTTAACAGCACGCGGATTTTTTTTTAGATCTGGTGGAAAATTGCCGGCACCGGGATTCGAACCACGGACCTCTTCACGCGAGGCGGGTGTTCTACCTCTACGCCACCGCTGCATTGCATAGTGTAGTACATCAAGGATGGCACATGATAGATTTCAATGCTTATCGTGCAGGCCACTAAACTAGCGACACCTTCTCGTTTCAACGCGCTATAGCATTAAAGGCCAACTGCTGGACATTAACAAAGGAAACGTGTCAGCCTTTCTATATGAACGTCACAAATTCGTCAATACTGGCCGTTGACAAGACACAACCTTCACTTCACCAGACAGCTTCTCCTGCAGACTAGTAATATTGCTCAAAAGCACGCTTTACAGGCGAACACGGGCGCCCTGCATAGTAGTAGAACGGCGGCACGCCTGATCCTCGCAACGTCGTGTCAGCATTCGTTTGCAGATAGCAAAGTTGTTTGGCGCTCATGGCCTTCGCTTTACTGCACCTACCATTATCGATCCATATCAGTCCTTCCGGCGGCATTTAATTCTGCATTTTTTCTTCTCCTTCCATGTACAGAGCGGCCGATACCGGCATCACGATTAAAACGAAATTTAATACCCCGTTTCACAACTATCGTACGTCGTACTGACGGTCTTTGTTTCAGAATCGATGTCCTTGCGTGCGCTTCTGAAGAAGGAACAAAAGTGTTTTTGCACGCTTTTTGAAACTTAAAGCGATGCATCCTGATTGGTCCTAAAGATATTATTTAAACAAACGGAAAAGAAAACATTCTAGTCATTTTCTAATCCGTAGCGCCATTTCATTCAGAAATGGAAGGCTGATGCATGCACTCGTTAAAGCACAGTCTTCTTTTACGTCGGTCTACGTAGTTGGGATGGAATCCTCAACGTAATATTTTTTCCACCCTTGCGTTTCCAAGGAGCAGTTGATGATTTGGTTATGGTTCCCTTCCGTTTCTTGACAACACTCAGAATTCCTCTTTCATACTGTGAAGACAAGTCTTCTATTGTAACCATGATAGAGAGATGGAGAAATGGTAGAAGTAGTGAGTCGTGGTGCAGTTTTTAACAGAGAGCAAAGGAAGGAAAACGGTTTATGGAACGTTTTCAACGGATTTATGCTCACTGCCTTTTTCAAGCAGCACCGCGAGTGCATACTTTAACGCTTAATATTTGTGCGCAGTTGTCGCTTGATTCCTACTACCGTATGACCGTCCTTCTTCGAAAATCCTAGTATACTTTCCCCTGATATTCAAATCAGGATATGGCGTCTTTAGATTTTAGTGTGCCGAAACATAGTCGGTCGCGCAGCTTTTTACGACAAGTGTGAAATTACAGATAAACAGGTTACATATCCACCTGTTCGTTGGCATAAGCATTCATGGAAGTTCTCGTTAAAGGACGAAGGCTCCACCTGATCTTCATGCCAGCGTGTCTGCCGATCATGCCGGCACGGCCGGCCACTTTCCGGGACGATGATCCTGCAGCATCGGCCTCTGCTGACATAGCAATAGAAGGCGACCAAGGCTGAACTTTCTACGTTAAGAATAACTTATTCTTGGGCAAGTTGGTATTTACTGAACACATTGCTCTTTTCAGCACGAACACTCATAAAAAACGAAGGCAGTGAGAGGCGAATAGAAAAGTACGACGAGCGCTACTTACAAATCTTTATTTCGAAAAACAGAGCCTCCAATATATACAAAAAAATGACATGCGCAAACGCATAATCCAAGCAAATGACATCAGTCAGCTGAAGGCATTGTTATCCATTTATACGCTTAGCAATTTCACTTCTGAATCATAAAGCGTAACAGAAGTTTGACTCACGCAAGCTCGACCAGTGGTATTAATATGGAAGGCTTCTATCATCTCACGTGCGGTTTTGTTTTTGCTTCTGCCTAGGATCCTGACCTCAAGAAACAGTAGTTTACAGTCGGGATAATACCTGGAAGGCACTGCGTTCTACGTTAAAGTGACCTATTTAAATGACTCTGACACTCCCGTGTTTTCTTTAATGTATGAGTATTTGTGCTCTTTATTTTTCATTCTTGCTGTTATACATGCTGAGAAGTAAAACAGTAAACTTAATTCATACATCGCACCGTAAGCATAACCGGGGTTTCCTTTCAGCTATATTTTTTGCGAAAGCATATATACCGACGTTCGAGGCGCATTCATGCTGCCTGCGCCGGCGTTGTCGTGCATTCCCGCTATCGACGGCCACGCGCTACACGTGGGCGGAGGGTCAGAAGGGCTAGAGAGACGCGGAGTGCGTTTGGCTGCAAAAACGATGAAACCAAATTGACGCAGCGTCAAGGCTACGCTCAATCGCTCTGGTGACGGAGCCATGACAGCGTCTTGCCGTCCGCTACTAGCACGAGCGTTCTGCGTACGCACACTCATCATCAGCTTTTTTTCTTATGTCCGCTGCTAGAGGAAGACCTCTCCCAGCGATCTTCAATTAGCCTTACCTCGCGCTAGCTGATTCCATGTTGCTCCCTCAAACTTCCTATTATTATCACCCCACCTTTTTTTTTCGCACGCACACTATAAGTACACTAACGTTCGATTTGACCTGCTGCGTCTATGCACTGAGCAGCGGTGGCGTAGAGGTAGAACACCCGCCTCGCGTGCAAGAGGTCCGTGGTTCGAATCCCGGTGCCGGCAATTTCCCACCGGATTAAAAAAAAAAATCCGCGTGTTGATAAAATTGCATAAAACAGGCCTGGAGTGTGGCCTGATCCCGGTGACCAGAACCGGTAACGCACTCCCTCACCAGAGCAGGATTGGTCACCCTGGTGCAGTACTTGGCCACAACCTCCTATATGAATAACACAATCAAACCCCGGCCCTCAGTCCCCAGCAGCTGCGAAGCAACTGACCACGGCGGCGGTCAGACCTGCGACGCTGCAGAGGGTGCTAAGAATCACTGGCTCCGGACAGGTCGCCATTGGAATATGAACCTGGCAACGTTTAACGCTAGAACGTTATCTAATGAGGCGAGTCTAGCAGTGCTATTAGAGGGCAGTAAATGGGATATAATAGGGCTCAATGAAGTTAGGAGGCCAAAAGAAGCATATACAGTGCTAAAAAGCGGGCACGTCCTGTGCTACCGGGGCTTAGCAGAGAGAAGGGAACTAGGAGTCGGATTCCTCATTAATAAGAATATAGCTGGTAACATACAGGAATTCTATAGCATTAACGAGAGGGTGGCCGGTCTTGTTGTGAAACTTAATAAGAGGTACAAAATGAAGATTGTACAGGTCTACGCCCCTACATCTAGTCATGATGACCAGGAAGTCGAAAGCTTCTATGAAGACGTGGAATCGGCGATGGGCAGAGTGAAAACTAAATACACTATACTAATGGGCGACTTTAATGCCAAGGTAGGCAAGAAGCAGGCTGCAGACAAGGCAGTGGGGGAATATGGCATAGGCACTAGGAATAGCAGGGGAGAGTTATTAGTAGAGTTTGCGGAACAGAATAATATGAGGATAATGAATACCTTCTTCCGCAAGCGGGATAGCCGAAAGTGGACGTGGAGGAGCCCGAACGGCGAGTGTAGAAATGAAATAGACTTCATACTCTGCGCTAACCCTGGCATCATACAAGATGTGGACGTGCTCGGCAAGGTGCGCTGCAGTGACCACAGGATGGTAAGAACTCGAATTAGTCTAGACCTGAGGAGGGAACGGAAGAAACTGGTACATAAGAAGCCGATTAATGAGTTAGCGGTAAGAGGGAAAATAGAGGAATTCCAGATCAAGCTACAGAACAGGTATTCGGCTTTAACTCAGGAAGAGGACCTTAGTGTTGAAACAATGAACGACAATCTTGTGGGCATCATTAAGGAGTGTGCAATGGAAGTCGGTGGTAACTCCTTTAGGCAGGATACCAGCAAACTATCGCAGGAGACGAAAGATCTGATCAAGAAACGGCAATGTATGAAAGCATCTAACCCTACAGCTAGAATAGAACTGGCAGAACTTTCGAAGTTAATCAACAAGCGTAAGACAGCTGACATAAGGAAGTATAATATGGATAGAATTGAACATGCTCTCAGGAACGGAGGAAGCCTAAAAACAGTGAAGAAGAAACTAGGAATTGGCAAGAATCAGATGTATGCGTTAAGAGACAAAGCCGGCTATATCATTACTAATATGGATGAGATAGTTCAAGTGGCTGAGGAGTTCTATAGAGATTTATAAAGTACCAGTGGCACCCACGACGATAATGGAAGAGAAAATAGTCTAGACGAATTCGAAATCCCAAAGGCAACCCCGGAAGAAGTAAAGAAAGCCTTGGGAGATATGCAAAGGGGGAAGGCAGCTGGGGAGGATCAGGTAACAGCAGATTTATTGAAGGATGGGGGACAGATTGTTCTAGAGAAACTCGCCACCCTGTATACGCAATGCCTCATGACCTTGAGCGTACCGGAATCTTGGAAGAACGCTAACATAATCCTAATCCATAAGAAAGGGGACGCCAAAGACTTGAAAAATTATAGACCGATCAGCTTACTGTCCGTTGCCTACAAACTATTTACTAAGGTAATAGCAAATAGAATCAGGAGCACCTTAGACTTCTGTCAAGCAAAGGACCAGGCAGGATTCCGTAAAGGCTACTCAACAATAGATCATATTCACACTATCAATCAGGTGATAGAGAAATGTGCGGAATATAACCAACCCTTATATATAGCTTTCATTGATTACGAGAAAGCGTTCGATTTTGTCGAAACCTCAGCAGTCATGGAGGCATTGCGGAATCAGGGTGTAGACGAGCCGTATGTAAAAATACTGAAAGATATCTATAGCGGCTCCACAGCCACCGTAGTCCTCCATAAAGCAAGCAACAAAATCCCAATAAAGAAAGGCGCCAGGCAAGGAGATACGATATCTCCAATGCTATTCACAGCGTGCTTACAGGAGGTATTCAGAGACCTGGATCGGGAAGAATTGGGGATAAAAGTTAATGGAGAATACCTTAGTAACTTGCGATTCGCGGATGATATTGCCTTGCTTTGTAACTCAGGGGACCAATTGCAATGCATGCTCACTGACCTGGAGAGGCAAAGCAGAAGAGTGGGTCTAAGAATTAATCTGCAGAAAACTAAAGTAATGCTTAACAGTCTCGGTAGAGAACAGCAATTTACAATAGGCAGCGAGGCACTGGAAGTCGTAAGGGAATACATCTACTTAGGGCAGGTAGTGACGGCGGATCCGGATCATGAGAAGGAAATAATCAGAAGAATAAGAATGGGATGGGGAGCATTTGGCAGGCATTCTCAGATCATAAACAGCAGGTTGCCATTATCCCTGAAGAGAAAAGTATATAATAGGTGTGTCTTACCAGTACTCACCTACGGGGCAGAAACCTGGAGGCTTACGAAAGGGGTTCTACTCAAATTGAGGACGACGCAACGAGCTATGGAAAGAAGAATGATAGGTGTAACGTTAAGGGATAAGAAAAGAGCAGATTGGGTGAGGGAACAAACGCGAGTTAATGACATCTTAGTTGAAATCAAGAAAAAGAAATGGGCATGGGCAGGACATGTAATGAGGAGGGAAGATAACCGATGGTCATTAAGGGCTACGGAATGGATCCCAAGGGAAGGGAAGCGTAGCAGGGGGCGACAGCAAGTTAGGTGGGCAGATGAGATTAAGAAGTTTGCAGGCACGGCATGGCCACAATTAGTACATGACCGGGGTTGTTGGAGAAGTATGGGAGAGGCCTTTGCCCTGCAGTGGGCGTAACCAGGCGATGATGATGATGATGATGTCTATGCACTGGTCTGAGCGGATCGGCCAGTAAACGTCAAGCTAGCGCTTTCTTTTGTTCCATTGCGCCTTGACTACCGCTGACGGTTTCCTGCCGGTCTCGCCTTGTGCACCGTCGAGGTGCGACGCCTGCAAAGCCACTGACGGCACTCGTCATCACGCCAGCATTTTGATACGCCTGGTAGGTGCTCGGGCACTGTTCCTCTTGCACAGTACGAATTGCGTAGCGTACCGTCTCGAGGCAACATGTCGCATCCGCGTATAGTTGGAACACCCATCGCGGAATTGGAGCCCAACGCTAAACCTCGCTATCACGGTCAATACATCGCCCTTCGGGCGAAAGTGCTACTTTTTTGGGTTTGAAGAAATGTTTTTGTAACTCCAGCGTTATGTCTCTTCTTATCCCTCTCCCATTGTACATGGTGGGAAAGCAAATGTTTCTCTTTAAATTTGCTCCATGCCTTTCCCGTGTCACCTCTCTCTTTCTCTTTCTCTGTCCCTTGAGTAGTGAAATTTGCATCATTAAGAATTAGCCGTGCCATTTGGTCTATATCACGAGAGCATGTATTCATTATGGAGATTTAGGACACTGGATCCTTTATCCGCTTTCAACAAGCGATTTGTTCGTGTTGTACACAAAAAACAAAACAAAAAATAAACAAAAAGGGAGATATTGCTGCTATTCTACCTACACTTGTATAGCTATATTCCTCGGCAGGTTTATTCTTGTTTATACAATCAACTTTTCGAGAGGTCTGTGATGCATGGCTTATCAGAAATGGGGAGCTGCATAACGCACATGGCTATGACTGACAGTGGCGAACCCCTGTCCACCTGGCAGTGCGTGTTCAGATGAGGCAACGTCCTTCCAGACCCGACGCGGTTCCTTAGTAGCTACGGTGTTGGGCTGCTAAGCACGAGGTCGCGGGATGGAATCCCAGCCACGGTGGCCCCATTTCGATGGGGGTGAAAACACCCGTCTACTTAGATTTAGGTGCACGATAAAGAATCCCAGGTGGTCCAGATTTTTGGAGTCCCACACTACGGCATGCCTCATAAACAGATGGTGGCTTTGGCTCGTAAAACCCCATAATTAAATTTTTTAAATGTCGTTCTAGCTTCCGGCTAAGCGGCGCCAAAGTGTCTGAAGCGCATTGCTCCCGTGCTCTAAACAGTTGTGACGGGAGCTGTACGCAGTCTTTACGCAAATTATAAGGAATTACTTTCCCTCTGGCAGCGACGACATTGAGTTTTCTAATAGAACTGTAAGTTTAAAGATCCTAATCATCGGCTCTCCTAACTACTTCGCCTTATGATGAAGTTGATGTCTCAGTGTTGTATGCGCTTGGCACGCAGCTGCATCAATCTAGTTGCTGAAATTGACGAAGCTGTAGTGTGTTTTCCATATTCTTCGGCTTAAATTACTGTTATGGATATGGTGTACACGACCTGCAGTTTGCACAGCGACCAATAATATTTAGTGGACATCAGTCTGAGTGAAATATTTCGTCTTGTTTAGCGCATATATATGCGGGGCCGTTTGCATAAAGAAACAAGCGGGCGATGTTAATGAATACTTTCGCTCTCGCTAGCTACATGTCGTTGTGTAAGCTACATATCATTCTGCAATTGTTATATAAGACCTTGCATGAGGTATAAGCCAGTTTATATCATTAGTTCTCTGAATAATCACCTAAACTCGCTGCGACTTAAATGCAGCATGGTGTGAAATATTTAGGAAAATTACCTAGTGTTTCCACAACGAAAAATATCCTCTTAGCATTGAAAGTGGTCGGTGGCAAAGCACCATCTGCTACGTGCAGCAACGTGATGAGCCTGCCCGTGACGCATGATATGGCCTCTGAGTTGTGCCTTCCAACAGACATGTTTGATGTGTGAATGACACGATCTTCTTGCTTTCCTTGTCTTGCACTCCCACGAGATAGCACGCCGTGATATGTTATGCGTAAAAAGCAATGTCGCACCTGAAAATAATATGCTTCTATGATAAGCCATGCGCTCGCAGTCGGCTAATTGCCATAAATATAATGCCGCATCATTGTGACTCTAATAGGGGCTCTAATGTGCACGTACTTATACGACGGACTAATGTAATGGTGAGGGCCATTTCAATTAAAAACTTAAAAAAGACCTGCATTATTTTGTTCTGGGAAATTTGCACGTCTGTCTTCATTCCATGTCAATAACATGCAGATACACAAGTCGAATCAAACTACTCTGTTCCAATGCAATAAAATCGCTAGAAGAACGTATGCTCTACGTTCATGTAACGACCTTTTGTAAAGGCAAGTGAAAGCATGAATTCTCGTTCTCCAAGCTTGTGCTCTTGCTTTAATTGAAGCCGTTATAGCGAGTAACGTTTCCACTAAAATGCGTTTCTAATCCACTTATGAGAAAGAAGCACTGAACGCAAATGCTACTAGTACAGCTTAAATGCGCAGGAAGTAAGCGCTTAAGGAAAAACGTGAAAGAAGCTTTAATAGTTGCGGACGGGACTAGTTCTTCCGTGTTTGCGTCCACAAAAGCAGCCAAATGTAGATATATGAAATTGAGTTTCCAAATTGCCTTGAAATTTATGAGAGCAGACCTGGCCCTAGACAACAACTTTTTTATTCAGTATTCCCGAAAGTTCCGCACTTATTTAGGTTCTTTTTTAAAGGAACGAATTGGTGATTGGAATGTACCTCTTAATCAAATGGAGCAACTAATAGGGTGGCAGATTATCGAGTATATTTTCATGACTGTGAGTTCTCTGTAAAAAAACTACAGAATATTTGCGACGATCAGATTTTTTCCTGCCATTCATTTGGGTGCAATGCATATTTTACTTGAGTTGTATGGACTTGCAGTTTTGTCCTAAACAGGTAAAACAGTCTTGGCCATTTTGCATTTTGCGCTCGCATTTTCATTTCGGCTGCCAAACCTTTTGTCTCCTCGCTAGCGAGCTCCACTGTAAGGCTTTGAGTTAAGTGTAGGGGCGACGCTTGCACTGGGTACCAGAAGCAGTGCGTGGGGAGCTGACCCGCGCGTTTGCATGGATTAGAGAGCAAACGGGCACAGTCAATATTCTGGTTGAGACTAAGATCAAGAAATGAAGTTGGGCAGGCCATGGCCGTGCATAGGGCAGATAAGTTGGTGGACCACTAGAGTTACAGAATGGGTTGGAAGAGAAGGGAAGCATAGTCGTGGGCAGCCGTAAACTAGAGGGTGTGATAAAATGCGGAAATTTGCAGGCATATATATAAAGGATTGCGTCATCTGGAGCAAGCCATGGTAACTGGAAATGTACTGGAAAGGCCTTCGTCCTGTACAGGATATTAAAGTAGGATGATGACGATGATGATTAGTGCGGTTGGGCGCTATGACACACCACTCGAAAAAAGAAAAGAAAACGAAAGAGGTATACCATAGCTACCAAGGGCTCTGGTGAGGCCTCGCTGCTTTTAGAGGGCCTGAGCATGGTCTGCTCAGCACTGTAGGCAGGATCATAAGGCCCGTCAGTGACTGAAAAAGAATTGTCGCCGATTCACTTTATAAAGGTAACCCAGTGGAAAAACATTCACCGACTATTAGGACACACCCAAATAGGAAATCTGAGCGTAGTCAAACACGTGTTTTTATTTCGTGATATATTGGCTGGCGCGGGCAATCTGTCAACGGGGCGAAGTGTGGCGCGTCTGCCTCGCTAATCGGGAGCTCGCGAGAGGCAGCGCGTGGGTGACGCGTGGGCGCGATTCACAGGAGCCGCCGCAAACGGACCACGGCTCATGTTGTGCTTTGTTTCCATATAGACAACAAGCGCTACTCTGGCGCTATATCGTAACCATCATCAACGCACAGCCCGTCTTGCGCGGCAGCACGCTTTTGTTTTCATGTTTCCATTCCACCTACGACGAGAGTGGCTCTCCGTCGCGGGGAAGTCGTGCCACCAGTGTCAGTGGCGAAAAACCCAACAGAACGTCCCATCGAGCCTTACTCGTAGCCGCTCTCCATCGCCCCTTGCAGCAGCAGCGATCTGCGTGACACACGCTGGTACCGCGGACTGACCTCAGCAGATAAGGCCGCGGACGAGCGTAGCCCTCCCCACCTCACGGTACCCTGTCCCCATTCCCCTCCCCCCTCGGGAGCGCAGATGATATTGCCCAGGCGGCTGCCGATGCCTAGGCCACCGGCAACTTTGCGCATACACAGGCTGTCTCGCCTTCGCTCCTCCTACGCTTTCCGCCTCATGGTTCCGCTCCACCTTCCTCCTGCGCTATCACCTTTTTTTCATCTCCCGCTGCGCTCCGTGTTCGCTTTGATTCTTCACGCTACTCGTTCGCTTGGTTACACCAGCACCGCCGGACAATGCCGACGCTTGCCGCAAGGAACTGGCGCCTGAGAGCTGCGCTCTAAACAGAAGAAATAAGACAAGGTATGAAAGATGAGACAGCCAGTAGTGGAGGGCTTCGGAATGATTTCAATCACCTGGGATTCTCTAACGTGCACTCAAAACACGGTACAAGAGCGGCTTCTGCATTCCGCCCCCGTCAGGAGGCGGCCGACAGCCACGGTAATAGAACCGGAGCACTCCTGCTCCGCAGCTCAACGCCATGACGACTGAACCAGCCTGGCGGTTAAAACATAAATATTGTTACGGGGTTAAAAGATGTAAGAAGCATATTTACAGGATATTTACTATAGTTGTAGCACCTGACAAGATGGTAGACAGCGCGCGAAGTCCTGAACATCGTCTTCTTCGGACCAAACTTAAGACGTCTTAAAACCCAATCCACCAATCGGACCAATCTTAAAACGTCGTCAGCGTGTCACATGACCCCCGGCGGCTGAAGCACCCATTCGGTGCTGGTTAGGAGGCGGTCGAGTGATACGACTTAAGACGTGCGACATGGACCACTTCGGAGTGATGCTGAGCCACGATTGGCTCAAGAGGGGTGATTTCGTACGTGACGTGAGTTACTTGATGCAAGACACAGTAACTACTCCGAGAGGCCAACGCGTAGCGACGGTGACCAAAGGAGAAACAGGGCGCCCGGTGTGTAATGGATGTCACAATGGCGGGCGTCACATAAGCGTAGATGATTGCCCTGCGGCTCCACAAGTCGACGTCGGGCAATATGGCGTGCTTCTTGTGCTTTGAGTATGACTTCACGGGCGTACTCGGATGTGAAATTCAAACTAGCAGGCAGAACGGTGTCGAAAGGTAGCGTAGGGTCGCGGCCAAACGAGAGGAAGAATGGAGAGAAGCCGGCGGTATCATGGCGAGACGAATTATAGGCGAAAGTAACTAACGGGAATGCAACGTCCCAGTCGCGATGGTCAACGGAGGCATACATCAACAGCATGTCATTAAGGGTTCGGTTGAGGCACTCGGTTAGACCCTTTGTTTGTGGATGGTAAGCACTAGCATGTTTGTGTTTAGCCGTGCACGAGTGTACAATGTCATTGACAACTTTAGAAAGTAGCGGCCTCAGCCTGTGAGGAGCTGTCGAGGGGCACCGTGGTAAAGGATGACGTTCTCTAGGAGGAAGTCGGTGACATCGATTGCACAGCTAGTCGGAAGAGCCCGTGTGATTTCGTATCAGGTGGCGTAGTCTGTTGCTACAGCAATCCACCTGCTTCCCGAAGCAGACGTAGGAAAAAGGGCCTAAAAGATCAACACCTAAACGGAAGAATGGTTCGGATTGTACGTCAAGTGGTTGAAGGTGACCAGCAGGGAGAGTGGTTCGCTTTTTGCATCGTTGACAAAGGTCACACGCAGCGATATAACGGCATACGTCACGGTATAGGCCAGGTCAAAAGAAGCGCCGACGAACGCAGCCATAAGTCCGTGACACGCCAAGGTGACCGGCAGTCGGTACATCAAGAAGCTGGGCGAGAACAGTCTGACGCAGATGTTCAGGCACAACGAAAATTCGGTCAGGGCCGTCCGGACGCATGTTAGAGCGGTATAATATGCCATCGTGAAGTTCAAACATGCGAAGGGAAGGATCGGGCGTCCTTGAAGTCAGCCATTGAATAAGGTCTTGTAAGGAGGCGTCCCGACGTCGTTCCGCTCCAATATCTCGAAAAGCAACCAGAGAGAAAAGGGTGATAGGTATGCCGGTCACAGAAACGTCAGGTGAGTTGACAGGATGTCGCGACAAGCAGTCAGCATCTTCATGTACTCGGCCGGTCTTGTATACAACTGAATAGTCGTATTCTTAAAGGCGCAGAGCCCAGCGGCGAAGGCGCCCTGAAGGATCTTTCAGGGACGAAAGCCAACACGGAGCGTGGTGATCAGTGATGACTATGAATTGCCGGCCGTACACATAGGGGCCCAAACTAGAGCTAGAGACACGTGTTCGGTGATAAAATTCTTGGTCTCAGAAGGGGAAAGAAGGCGGCTAGCGTAGAGAATAACACCTTCTCGCCCTTGTTGTTTCTGGGCCATGATACCTCAAGTACCGTGGCCACTGGTATCTGTGCGGACTTCTGTTGGAGCTGAAGCATCAAAGTGAGCGAGAATGGGAGGGGAGCTAAGCAGCCCAATCAGCTTGGTGAAAGCATCAGCTTGCTCAGGGCCCCAAATGAGGGCAGCGTCTTTCTTGAGGAGCTGATTAAGAGGGTGCGCGACGTCCGCAAAATTTCGGACAAACCGACAGAAGTAGGAGCAGAGGCCCAAGAAGCTGCGGACGTCCTTGGCACATGTTGGCACGGGACAGTCCTTCCCTGCCCATATTTGGTCTTGATTAGGGCGTACACCAGAAGAATCGACGAGATTCTCGAGCACAGAAATTTCGCGACGACCGAAGTGGCATTTGAATGAATTTAGTTGTAGCCCCGCCTGACGGAAAACAGATAGGATCGTCGATAGTCATTCGAGGTGCGTCGCAAAAGTCTGAGAAGAAACGATCACGTTCTCCAGATAACAGAAGTAGATGGGTCACTTGAAACCGTGCAGGAACGCGTCCTTCATTCGTTAAAATGTGGCCGGCGCATTACATAAACCGAAAGGCATCACTGCGAATTTATAAAGGCCATCGGGAGTAATAAGACCCGTCTTCTCGCGGTCCATGTCGTCGACAACAATTTGCCAGTAGCCGAAGCGAAGGCTATGGACGAAAAATATTGTGCTTTATGCAGGCAATCCAGGGGATCGTCAAAGAGTGGTAGCGGATAGACATCCCTCTTTCTTACCTTGTTGAGGTGCCGATAATATCCACGCAAAATAGCCAACTGTTGTCCTTCTTTTGAGCTAGTACAACAGGGGATGCCCATGGGCTGCAAGAAGGTTGAACGATGTTACGAGAAAGCATCTTGTCAACTTTATGGTGGGTGATGTGTCGCGCAGTAGACGGGACGCGGTAGGGTGACCTATGGATTGGGTTCGCATCACCGTTGTTTATTCGATGTTTTACAACAGTTGTTTGTCCTAGAGGGCCCTTTGCAAGGTCGAATATGTTCAAGTACGAGGCAAGGAGGCAACGTGGTTCTTGAGCACGGTGGGGCGAAAGGTCGGGAGCAATCATTTTCGTTAGGGCATTCAAATCTGAAGGGGCAGGAGCAAAGCAAAAGTTGCACACAAGGAACTGTCGCAAGTTAAAGCGGAAATGTGGTAGTCTCGGGCCGGCGTGATTTGCGCCAGGGATATTTCGCGCGGGATTACTTCTGTAGAAAGTCCAAAGTTCACAAGCGGCAGCCAGGACGTGTTGTCCGAAATGGTAATGACGGTGTCAGGAAAAGCGACGTTATACGAGAGCAGGACATCCGGAATAGGGGATACGATGTAGTCACCGTCTAATACAGATGGAACGGATGAAACACCTATGCAGGCAATGGCACGGTGAGGGAGGCGAATGTGCTCTGCAGAACATCGCCGTATCGGAGCACTATTGGGAGGGTCAATAGCAGCAGTTAGAGTGAGTTGCACAACACCAGCAGAACAGTCTATCAAAGTGGAATGTGTACACAGAAATTCGAATCCCAGGATTAGGTCGGGAGGGCCAGCATTTTAGAACATAAAATAAAACAGAAGTATGCCATTAATGGCTGGTGTTCCACCATCCCCAACTCATATCACAGGCGACAGGGCAGGAGTGAGGACTTCCTTGAGACGATTCCGAAGCTTAGCATTCATCACAGATACGTGCGCGCCAGTGTCTATTAGAGCCGTAACAGGTACACCATCCACGTTCACTTTGATGAGGTTCCGATATGTGGGCAAGATCAGAAGAGTATTTTTGCGTCGGGTCGTTTTGGCAGCAATATGAACACTGCAAATATCACAACTATGAGAGAAAGCCAGCTATTCATAGAAACCATCGCAACCGGAGCGACATAAAGGCGGGTGGAAAAAAAAAAATGTCACCATATGTTAAGCTTGCTTGCTTATTTTCAATACTATACTCGCGGACAACTTTCTGTCGCAATGAAGGGAAAGCTACGGAGGCAAAGCGCGTACAATTGAGGGAGCTTTTGAAAATAGTCCCGTGTTTTCATCCACGTTAGGTTAAGTCAGGGGAAGAGAAAACATAAACATCTTATTAGCAACAGTTAAACAAGATAAAACACACCACTGAATGTAAACGTTTACTTATTTTGCGGCTGTTCCCTTCCGCGTCTGAGCAAACGCGAAACCGTCGCACGTGGAAGCTGCGTCGATTCAGCGTCTGTTCGGAGCAGCCAAAAGCACTGTCAAACGCTGCCGGACTACTTGGCGCGATAACAGATGTGCAGAAGCTCCGCCCCCGTAGCTTTCCCTTCGTAGCCGAAGAAAGTTGTCCACAAGTATAGGTCGCTATTTTCGCCGAATTTTTTGCCGACTCGTATAAGGTGGAGTCTTGACCAAACGGTTTCGTTTTGATATATGTATGTGCTGTTTCGACATTGTGATTTTTTTTCCTCGTCTCTGCCATGACGTGGGGAGAACGCTTGCACATTGGAATTACCAGGCTTACCTCAGACAGCCAAAACACTGTGTCATTGAGCATGTTTTTTATTTATTTTTGTGCTCTTTCTATTGACAGCACCTAGCTTGGTTTCTATTGTTACCCGATGCTTGAAAGTATACGCGACGTGAGGAACTGGTTGCTACGCATTTGTGGAAGTGGAGAAGTGGTTGAACAAGCACATGGATAGAGAAAAGACGCGACACATGTGCTGACTGACAACCGATAACCTTTTAGTGTCTGAGTTTCCCTGTATAGCATCCTTATAGCGCCCGTGTTTTACTATAACTAAACGTCTTTCCTTTTTTTTCATTTTCTGTTCACATAACATGACTGGCGAAAGAAGGGTGTCTCTTGAATTTGCTGCATGCGATGCTGTAAACAGCCAGCTGACAGTCAGCGCTAGTGTTTTGCTTTTCGCCGTGCCCATGCACCGCATGGCCTTTCCCCCCTAGTGCATTCGATCTTTGACTCCTTGGTAACATTTTATACTTGATTAAATATTTGCCAACCGTGTTTTCAATGTGACGCATTTCTTGTCAAACATTTTCCACTTTGGCAGTATCTATCTATCTATTTTATAGAAAAACTTCTTGGGCTAGTTGGTCTTTGCTTACCGACATAATGTAGTGCCAAGACACAATTACAAAGAAGAGACACAGAACACGTCTGTGACGTGTTCTGGCCGTTCTGATCTGTCTAGCCGTCCACGTCTTGGTGCTCTCATTGTCGTTTCGTTAAATTGGTATGCACCGAAATTGCCATAGTATGACAAGAGTGTATGACGAACATAAATGATCGGTCATGACATGAATATCGTTGCATGTGTGTCATGTAGGTCATGAAACAGCCGCCTACGTCTTGGTGCTCCCATGGTCGTTTCGTTAACTTTATATGTACCACAACTGGCATAGTATGACAAGAGTGTATGGCAAACATAAATGATAGGTTATGATATGAATGTCATGTAGGTCATGAAACAGCCGCATACGTCTCGGTATGTACCAAAACTGGCATACTATGACCAGAGTGCATGACGAACATAAATGATAAGTGATGACCTAAATGGCATGACATGCGTGTCATGTAAGTCATGAAACAGCCGCCTACGTTTTGGTGCTTGCTCTCAAGCTTGTTTCGTTAACTTGGTATCCTCCCTGCACACTGCTTCGTATAACATCGATTCCCACAGGGCGTTGGATCTGCCGGCTTTTTTCTTTTACTTTTTTCTTTTTTCTCGTTTGCTTTTCGTTTTTTTCTTCCGCTTTATGTCTTTTACTTTATATTGCTGTTGTTGTTTCTACAATTTTATATATTTTTTCATTGGCAAGTGAAGGCAATGATAAGAGGGACAAGCAGTCAGACGAGAAACACGAAGTCGCAAGTAAACTGCCTTTGGGATGATTTTTGTGTCTGTTGAGCAAAATATCACTTGGTGGAGATGAAAATGACCGGCACAGTCGACGAGAGTCGCGTTAATGACGCAGCCTGAGATCCCTTTCTTTTTATAGGGCGTTATCGTACGTTCTCTACGACACGTGGCGGCCATCGCGCCCTCTTTAGGATGTGCTACATGCATTGCATGCTCCCGCTAATGATTGATCAATCCTCTTGAACACTACTGCGCGCCATGTGTGCGAGTAGTGATATATCAAACTTGTGCTTGCTCACATCCTTCTCGATGGTCGGCGTGAGAATTAGACGTTTAGCGTTTGGAAAATACTCAGCGTATCAAGATGAAAACTTTGTATGAACAAAGTGATCCTTTTAGACGAGCCTTCTGGGAAGGGGAGATGTCAAAGTTGTAGATGGGTTGGGGTTGCTGTAGATCTACGGAGTGTCGTCGGATTCCTTAAAATGCTCACGTCAACAGAAATGCACAGACTTTTAGAATTGTTGCTGTAAACAAATGGCGGCCTGCTTCCGCTTGAAGCTTCGCACGTGCATACGTATACGTAAAAAAGTATTATAAGTTACTATAGCGTCTGAAAATATTATAACGAGTAAAAGTTGAGCAAGTTGGTAAAGATTCGTGTCATGGAAAAACAGGCGTGCAAACACGGACACAATGATAGGAACAAAAAGGACTGTTCTCTTCTTAGTACCAATACCTTTAACCGTGTTTGTACGCCTGCCTTTCAGTGACATGAGCGTTAGCGGTGTCTTTCTGAACTGCTCAATGTTAACGTGACATTCAACGCCGCTAGCGCCGACGCAACAGCTGTGACTAGGCCGGTGCTCGAAGGCAGCGAAAAGGGTGCCAGTGAGGCTGCGAAGTGGCTCCAGAAGACCTGGAAACTCCTCCCTAGCCGAGTAAACGCTCGCACCGGGTGCTTTAGGCTCCCTGTCTCAAACTGCTTGGTTGGAAGGTGTTGCGATTCTGCAATTTCTCACAGGTCCAGCACAGGGGCTTCTGTTTATCACGTCTTTTCTTTCATACTTTCCTAGTTTTTTTGTATTAACTTCTTTTTTTTTCTTTTCTTTTCCCTTTCCCTTTCTATTTGGGTTTCAGCAAACAACTGCAACAACCCGTACGCGTGTGTGAATCCTTATGACGTTCGTAATCGATATGACCGCAGGAAGGACCTGCCGATGGACTACACGAGCAGGAAGTAGAGCTTAAGTGTCTCTCCTATCGAGAAGCAGAAACACGGACGCGGAAATGGTGGTATATAAAGGCTGCAGCAAGAATGAAGTTCCATTCCGGGGGAATTAATTATAAGCGCAAGAGTAACAAACATCTTCAGCGATGGTTGTAAGGAAACTGGCCGATGGCTAACAGGGATCGCACGGAGCAAATGTGATCGTTGATTTTCCGGGCAGTCGTTGCTACAGACGTTGCACACTGAGTGCGGACCAACGGAAAAAACAACGACTTTCGTTTCCGAGGCGTGCGAGATGGTGTACGCTGTCGAGAGGTTTTGCTCGTTAACCATTCGGCAGAACGCGATGCTAAGACAAATACGATAATGCCGTGCAATATGTATAAACTACACCTCTGCACTGTCTTCTCTCTCTTCCTCGTTTCCTTTAGCTTACCGTAATGTGAGTCATCATATACGAACCAGTACGATGGATACTGATATGAATTTGAGACTGTTAGCAGAGCCAGTTTTTCTTATGGATAATACACTAAGCGCTATAACCTGATGCCTAGAATATGAATTAAAGAAAGTTTCCGCGGACAGCCATCCGGATATTGGATAGTCGCTGTGGGAATGTTGAGGCCTCGATCAAATACGGGATGAGTACTTACACAAGGCAGGGCCCTTAACGACTGGCTATGCGCTGCAGGCGACACACACGCGGCGCTCTTACTACGCAGTTGAACACTGTCGTAGAAGCTGGCCTGGGTGGTAAATAGTGGCATTCATGCACCCTTCCTTAACTTTTCTTCACACCATTAAGAGCTTGAGCTATCCTCTGCTAATAAATATGTATTCATTAATTCAATTAAAGAAAACACGTTGCGATCTTCATTCTCCTTAAGGCGAGCTTATGTTTTTGTTTATGGTGAATTATTTAACAATAAACTCTTCAGACACACAAGTTATTTTGCACACGTCTGAAGGAAGAATGCTGACAAAGAAGTTGAACTTATTTTTGGGCTCTCAGCAGTTAGAGTTGGTGGATTCTGTTAAAACTCGTGGAATACATTTTCAAAGCACCGTACATGTGGAAAACCTTGACGTAATAGTTTTTTTCCCTTTATTCATGTGGAAAACCTCCATTCAAAGATGTCATCTTCCATTGGTGTCCTTGCACGTACGCGATGTATTCTTCCAACAAAGGTGAAGATTATGATCTACAATGCATTAGTGTCCTCTCTGTTGCAGTACAGCAGCACAGTGTGGTGTACTACTGGTGTAACAAATTTGCGCAAGCTGTATTTGCTGCTGAAAAGAACCGTACGACATATTGCTGCTGTACATTATGCTTCTTCTACAAAACTTCTTTTTACAAAGCACGAAATTCTTCCAGTGTTCTGTTTGTATATTTATAAGCTGATGTGTTATAAAGCTTTTGTTAAGTATGGCACCGGTACCATAATTAATCTTGCTTAGTTAAAAGCAAACACAAGTGTTCGTTCCACCAGGCACCAGGCTCCAAGAAATGTGGACTGTATCCACCTCTAAAACTGCTTATGATGAACAAACTTTGTCCTACAATCAACCTTCCCTTCTAAACTTATTAAACCATGAAGATTTTGATCCTTCGTGTAATCAAAATTGTCTCATTAAACGTTTCGCCCAGTCCATTTATTTTCAGGAATAGTACATCGTTTCGAATTTTATTGACCCTCTGCTTGTCGATCGCTGCTTTTCATGTTCTTGCCATTTCAAGCCTATGCAAATGGGATGTATTGTTTCGCGCTTTGTTGCAAAATTTTGTGTTGCGTGATGTTATGTAATATTGGTTGATTTATTTGAACTCTTTGTGCCTGAGTGACCGTCATCCGGCTGTTTTGCCAACTGTAAAGGGGCCAGGACCTCGTCAAGCTGCTCAAGCTTTTAGTCCCGTACTCCTCCTATTCCAAGGGAAAATAAAGTTGATTGATTGATTGATTACTAGAGAAGAACTAGCTATTGAAACGGACCACCGGTACAACCACCGGAACTTGATCGGTGGGTCCATTTCCACACAATCAAGTTAATTTTGGTAACAGATCAGCCTAATAGTAATCAAAATATAGCGCGACGGCTCCTGTATGCTCATGTGAACTGCATACGTGCAGCATACAACCTATGAAAATACAGAATTTGCCTGGGTGAAGTGCGCACCTCTGCCTGTAGAATGTGAGCTGAGCTCTGGGAGAAGGCGCTTCCTTTCGATTCGCCCGCCAGTAGCCGCAAGCGCTTGTTTATATTATCGCTGAGTAAAAGGTCACTCGTACTATAGAAGAGCGTGGCAAATTTGGTGTCACGAGGCTCCGAGCGCCCGTTCCACGTTGTCATCGGAAGGCTCGCAAACAGGGGTGCTAATGGGTAGCATAAATAGACCAACTGCTGCAAACGAGAAAGAGGAGCGGTAAGAAAAGGCAGGAAAATAAACTACAATTTGTGCAGTTCGCTGCCCTGCAAACGGAGAGCGGTGGATGGGTTAGTGAAAGAGAGAGAGAGAGAAGGCAGGTGTTCAGAATAGTCACTCCCACTGGACGAGGCACCGCATGTTCACTGCCGGGCGCTCAACATCGTGGCCCTCAGGTACTATAGAAGAGCTCGTGTGGCTTTCTCGACTCATGAGCTGTGAGGCCAGGCTCGCAAGACCTTGGTTTCGGTAAAAACAAGAAGACCAATCATATCATTTCGAGCTCTGGAGGGTGGGTTGTTTGTTGAAGCAGTGGAAGAGGAGGTGATCGACTGTAGATGAGAAATGGCCTGCTTACAATATCTAGCCGTGATTGACGAAAAAGGAAGAAGCACTGCTACTTTCGGAAAACGTGGCGCATCAGCAAAAGATCACCATACCAAATTACCATTTCGAACTGTGTATGAGTACACATTAGTCGATTGATTGATCAAGTCGCAGAGTTTAACTCCATATAGGAACACCGAGTTTGTGAAAGACGCCGTGATGGAGGGCTCTGCATTAATTTCTACCACCTAGGGTTCTTTAACGGGCACCTAAACCAGCGGAGACGGGCGTTTTTTTTCCCCGTTTTTTTCCTTTCTCTCCCGGTCGAAATGCAGCCGCTGGGGCCAGAAATATTTATTTATTTATTCATATTACCTTACAGGCCCATTGAAGGGCACTGAGTAAGGGTGGCAACAGTAATTACATGACAAAAATAGCAAAGTGCAACATCTTTATACAATAATAATACGCAACGAATTTAGGTTATCACGGTATGTTTCACGATTGGACATGGATGCAATGCAATCCGGGAGACTGTTACAATGTGCAATAGCTCTTGGTAGTGGTGATGGGTTAACCTGCTACTTCGTGCAGAGCAGCTGTAAGTCATAGCCCCTGAACCACCTCAACTCGTATAGTACGTATTCGTTTCGCTGAGCTTTTATCTATGCATGGCGTTGCGAGAGGAGCGCAGGTAGGCGAAGTCCGTTTCTAAGTAGGGTAGCGCACATAATCGTATGAAGATATTCTGATAAGCTTCTTCAGTCGAGGGTCGCCCGAGGCACAAATACTGCTAGCGAGCATGCTTATATCATGGAATCTCACGAAGATTTACTGTTGAACGCCTTGAAATGTCGTTCAAATTTTATATTGAGGCCAGTTAGCCAGTTAATATTTTTGTAGGAAACCTGCGTAAAAATCGACCTCCGATGGTTTGAAAGCGTATACGCACCACTTCTCGTTGCAGTGTATATGTACAGCGTAAGTTGACAGAAAAGAAGTTTTCGCTTTTCGATAGAAACGACCAACATTTATTTATTTATTTCAGTGCTGCAAGGTCGGTACCCAGCAACATTTGAGATAAAAAAAATTTCAATAACTTTGTTCGTTCTTGATTGTAGGGTGAGAAATACTAGTAAAGCTCTACTAAAGTCGGTCTATAGTCACCAGTTATGTTCAAAAGCTCTTGTAGGCAAGAAGGCAGATTGGTGACCTCACGAAATTAAAGCTTAGTAGGCTATGCGTAAGTAAAAAGAAAAAAAAATCTGCGGATCGCAGGCATATGTGCGAATCAGTTATAAACGAAGCTTACTTTGATGTTTATGGAAATGAGTTCATTTTTCATTCTTTACTTTTATGTAGCTCAACGCTATGTAGCTTCTATGTTCTTCGTTTACTGCTCGCCTTGGTCCCGTTTGGTTCACTTTATATCTTTCTCCACACTCGGCTGGTTCTGTTGCTGATTTCCCGACTTGTGCTTAGCCCACTTCTTCTATTTTTGGCTGCCGACTTCTTCATTACTGAGTAACCAACTTCTTCAATGTTCTGTTGCCGACTCCTTCTTTAGTTCTGCGTTGCCGACTTCTTCAATTTTCCGTGCCGACTTCTTTACTTCTGCGTTGCCGACTTCTTCAATTGTGCGTAGCCGACTCCTTCGCTGCCGACTTCACTGTGCTGATTTCTTCATTTTTTTCATTGCCGACTTCCTGAATTCTGCGTTGCCGACTTAAATTTTCTATTGCCGACTTCTTAACTGCTCTGTTGCTCTAATGCCTCTCGCTCATTGCCCGCTCTGTCCCTTATCTTTTTCCTCCCCACTTGGCTGCCTGATGCCATTTCTACGTAACCCACTCCTTCAGTTTCCTGCTGCCGAATTCTAAACTTCAGCGTAGCCCACTTCTTCAATTTCTCGCTGCCGACCTCTTCTTCACTTTTGTGTAGCCAAATTCTTCAATTTTCTGTTCTTGACTTCTTCATGTCTGCGTAGGTGACGTGAAGACATGACATGAAATTTCCGTTACCCACTTTCTTTCTCTGTTCTCCAACACTTCTCGCGCTCAATGCCAGCTGTGTCCCATTTTGTTTCCTTTACTTTTTCCTCCACCCTTGACTGACTAATACCACTTCTATGTAATCGACTTCTTCAGTTCGCTCTTGCCGACTTCTTCACTTCTTGCCTTTTTTTCCTGCTTGTCTATTCGGGCACATACCCATTTTGGCGGATTGGCCAAGATTGTTCACATACCCAGTGTCACAAGTTGTCTATTCGGGCACATGCCCAGATACACATTCCCGGTGGTCCAAGTTGTAAAACCTGCAAGACAGCAGCAGCCAGCATGTGCAAAAGCAGCGGAAAGATGCAAAGAAAAAAAACTTGCGAAGGTTGCCTTGAAGGGCTTCCATTAGGGCGATCTGCTGCAGAGTGCTGCAGAGATCTAAAGAAATACGATGGAATGACGCAATACCTGGGCTATGTGGTAGGCACAGACGCTCCATTTACCGCTGATTAAAAACATTCTGGCGTGTTATTGTGGCGGCATGTGTCGCGATCACAAGCATCTGCGCTGAAACAGGCACGAATTCATATTTTAATTAAGGGAAAATCAGACATCCACCCACATGGGTGGTTGTCTGATTTTTCCTTAAATAACCACTTCTCTCAACTTTGCGGGTTCCCGCAGAAGTATTACATCAAAATCATATTTCACGACCATTGGTAAACAGGTCGCCCTGTTTACCAGGGCGTCCCATACTGCTGGCTACCCCCTCTTTAGTATAGGCTCAGGCGTTTTTGGCCTCGATTAAAAAGAATGAAATTATGTGGTATTTACATGCCAAAACCACTTTCTGAGTATGAAGCACGCCGTAGTAGGGGAGTCCGGAAATTTCGACCACCTGGGGTTCTTTAACGTGCACCTAAATCTAAGTACACAGTCAGTAGCCAGTGACACCATAGCCAGTAAGCAACCACGGCGGGATCTGGCCTAGCTTTAATGCCTCCTTTCTAGGTACTGCGTATGGGGAACGACGAAAGCGGATTGGCTCGTAGAATATTTTGCACTGGCGCGCCTATTATTAGCGCCGACAATGGGTCGTTTGCCACTGTCTATCAACCACGCACACAATGGGCTCAAACAGTGCATTCTCGCCCGGTGCTGAGAAAGGGGCTTTCTGGCTTCACATGTAACTTTTTGACCGAAAACCCATATAATGCTACACATTATAACTGCACAGTTTCGATGATAATATTTTTTTTTGGTGACCGAAAACCTACGAAAAGAACTCGCGCCTTTCTTCCGGAGACAAAATCGTTTGCAAAGAAGATCCACGAGTAAATAAAATTAGCATAAAAAGAACTGAATTTTCGTGCTGAAATCTGATTGTCAGCGGGCAGTTCGGCTGATGACTGCCAGTGACCGCGATAAACGTTTATACTTTCGAAAACGGTTAGGAGAGCTTTCAACAGCATGCCCAAACAAGCAATCATATGTTCTACCACACTCTTTAGATAACTACATCGAAAAATCATTCTTTATATCTACAAAATACTTTCACCTGAATATCCGCTCAAGTAAAAACAAAGAGACAGAACTCAGCGTTTGCTTAGAACATTTTCAAAATCCATTAGTTGTTATTATTTTAACTGAGACGTGGTTGACAGATGACGCATCAGCGTTTTGGTCTTCCGGCCTGCAATACGTTTTCTGCAAATGGACCGATTGGTCGCGGCGGAGGTGTTTGCATCTTAGCGGAAAATACATTTGGGTGGGAGTCACCGTCACAGTTTTCGTAATTTACACGTCATTTCGAGTGAAGTGGTTTGATGATGGCGCCAGTTTTCCTGACTGTGCAAGACGTCTCGAGTGGACCAGACGATAACTTCCTCTGCTGCCGCATATAGTAGCCACGGCAACGGCGCCCACCGATGAAAAGAGCAGCCGACGTCTACCTTAAGGCGTTGTCAGGAAAGCGCAGCAGACGGTGTCGGCTTCGCTTGGTTTGATTCGCGGCTGTGATTCTTGCGCCACGCGTGACTGGCTGGTATTTCGGTACATCAACATTACCTACCCTTCGCATAGAGATGCATATAGGCAAAGAGCGGACACACCCGTTATGGACACGCCGACCTATGGATGGCTTGATGGCTGTATGTTAGGAGCATCCCCTTTGGAACGGGGTGGTGGGTTGCGCCACCAAGCTCTTGCTAATATACTGCCTAATCTCCTACCTCAGTTAAACAATAAAAAAACACTATGAACTCCCATAGCGAAGTGTGCTTTTGTACGTCTCCGTTTTTTGTCGTTTCCCTACTTTTTTCCACCAATTCTCCATTCGCCTCTTACTAGGATGGATGGGTGGGTGAATGAGGCTCTACCCTTTCAATCGCGCTGCGTCGGCGCGCGCCACCTAGCCTTGAATGGTACTATATGCATGCATACCTATGTATTTACTCCTTTACTTTTGCGTTGATATTATCCACCAATCAGATAGCCTCCGTTTAGCTATTTCTACCTGTTCAAAGTCTATTTTACATTCACTGTCTTTAAAACCCAAAGCTTTGAATAGTTCCCCGTTACATTCAACTGCAGGGTGAAGTTGTTTACGAGCAAGTATCAGGTGTTAGGCCATTTTCTCCTCCTCTCCACACGCCCCACACAACAAGTCTATCTCCTGGTATCTGGCTCGGTACGTTTTAGTCCGCAGTACACCTGTCCTGTCGAATAACAATGAGCTTCTCTTAGAGTTATCGTAAATATTTTCTTTGGCTATTTCTTGCTTAAACGTCCTGTATGTGTCTAATGCTAATTTGGTTTGCATCCCTGTTTTCCACATACCCCTCTCTGTCTCCTTAACCTTTTCCTCGACTGATGGTTCCTTACCTGTCCCCCCAGTGCTGCCCAAGTATTTGCTTGACAGTTTTCTAGTTTGTTTCCTCCACTTTGCGTCAACATTTCTCATCTATAAGTAATTGCAAACCTTCCTAGCCCACCGCATTTCCCCCATTTTTCTCAATCGCTCCTCAAATGCTATCTTGTTACTAGCCTCTCTGCCCTCGAAAGAAGACCATCCCAGATCCCCCTACACCCCAAGATTTGGTGTCTTACCATGTGCTCCCAGAGCGAGCCTACCCACACCACGTTGCCTAGTTTCCAACTGGGCCCGGGTCTCTGCTCTCATACATAGAACCGCATTGGCAAAAGTCAAGCCCGGAACCATTACCCCCTTCCATATCCCTCGTACTACCTCGTGCCTATTGTAGTTCCACAGTGCCCTAGTCTTCATAATCGCTGCACTTCCGTTACCTTTAGTCGTTACATATTTTTCGTACTCTGTCAGATACTCAATTCCATT